>NC_084480.1:225196113-225366113 GCF_030035675.1 Rhineura floridana
GCAGGCAGCAGCAGTGGATGTGATGTAATATTGGAAATTATTCTGGACGTTGGATGGTATCTGTGTATTGCCTGGCAATTATGGCCAGCTAGTCTTGATTTTTCAGAAGTAATGACCCTCCCTCCTGCTGCCGGAAGTTCTCGTTTCATCCTTTTTCCTTGCTTGTTCCTGACTGTCCCTTGGTTGGTATATGTCTCAAAGAAACATTTTTTTAAGGTGCCCGAAGCTCTTTTTTCTACAGTTTCTATAGTAATGTTGTCTAGCAAACATGGTTTCCAAATAAAATAACTCCTCTATTCTTCTTTTACCATTGTTGAATAGCAATCAGGATTAATGTTGGAGAATAATAGTAATCACAAAGGCAAGGTATAGCTGGCCAAGGAAGATACTAAGGTCCTTTCTTTAGCTTGCATATACTGTATGTTCACTTGGAAATTTCTTAAGCGTTTTCAGCAGAATGGTTCTAGATTTTACAAAATACAAATGCAAACAGTTAAAAAAAACCTCTCTTCCTTTGTACAAAAATTAGTTAGGCAACTCATTGTTAGGACTTAACTGCATTACGAGTCAAAGCAAGAACCTAGCTCTGCGGATCTTGTCAAATAGACACGATAGTTGCATTCCATTATCTCCTGCCTCATTTCTTATTCTGTAAAACAGGGGTGGCTAACTAGTGGCATTCCAGATGGTGTTGGACTACAACTCCCATCAGCCTCAGCAACCATGTCTAATGGTCAGGAATTATGGAAGTTGTAGTCCAGAAATATCTGGAGGGCCACAGGTTAGCCACTTCTGGTGTAAAACAATATTGACAATAACAATGGTCTGCTTCATAGGATTGTTTACAGCAGGGATGCCAGTAGGATTTCTTGGATCTGGTATACTGTATGTGAATTGGACCCGCTATACCCCCTTCCACAATCTATTTGCAAGAACTGCTGCTTATGTACATATAGCCGGGCCCCGCTTATACGGCAGGTTCCGTTCTGGACCCCTGCTGTAAAACGGAAATCGCCATAAAGCGGAACCCCATTGAGTATAATGAGGCGTGTTGCGCAAAAATGCAGCAAAAATGCAGCAAAATGCCACAAAAGCAGCAAAAGCAGCTTTAAAATGGGGAGTGAAAGCTGCCGCATTAGCGGAACGCCGGTAAGCGAAGCGCCGGTAAGCGAGGCCCTACTGTATATTAACTTAGCCAAGTCTAGCCTATCTCACATGCAGACCTGGCGCCAATATGCAGCCAGGCTAGGCCTTGGCTGAGGAACCCTGCAGCCCAGAGGAGCCCCTGAGGGGCCCCTCCTTAAAGTGACCCGACACTGCCAAGAATCATGGAGCGAGAGCTCCAGGCATTCTCCCGATACAGGTGGCACAGGCTTAAATAAGCTCATCTGCCACACCTACCTGTCATGTTAGTGCATAAGTTGACACCCCCGCTGCCATCTTGAGTGATGGCAGGCATAAACACACAGGGCATGTGCACTGATGCCAAAGGTCGATGGGAGAGGCCATCATAACACAAAAAGCAGTTCTCCCTTGCTTTAACTGCAACATTTCATAGTTCTGATATTTACAGGTCAGGTTACCAACTCTTAGCCTAGCCTTCCTCACAGTGCTATTATGAGGATAAAAAGGGTGCAGGAGGGAAGACAATGAGTTCCTGGGAAGAAACCAAGCTACAAATATACAATAACAAGCAACAAATACTCTAAGCACATGCAGTTTAACACAAAAAAACCATTTTGCCAACCTTGATTTAAAAAGTATCCTTTTCTTAAAATAAATTCTGTAGCGATTTTAACTTGCTGCAGCTGTAAGGTGTTTGATTATTTTATGAGTCTTTTGATGATTCATTCTGTATTTTATATATTTGTTTATGGTACTGTATATTAATAAATAATGGCCCAGTGATGACAAGCACACCAGTAGTGGCTGTGAGGGGGGGACATGGAAAAGGGGGGGGGACTGCAATATCACCATGTTTTTGCAGGAAGAAGGAAGCCTTCAAGGGAGATACTTCTGAGTAAAATATACCAAAGCCAATTGTGTTTTATACTGTAAAAGCAGCACATTTGGAAAGTAAGTGAAATAATGTGGACATGGAGGAAAGTGCTTAAAACAAATATACCTTGTACACAGGCAGAATCTTCTCTGTCCATCCAGCATCAAAGTAGGAGCGACAACAAGGAGCTTCTCCTGTTTTTTCTTGCTGTTCTGGGAAGCCCCCTTCTGACTGAGAGTATGCCAGGGGTGCTTATTACGACGTCTCCTATTTAACTTGTATCTCAATGATATAGTCTTTTCCCTATCAGGAGCTGGGTTCCCCCCCCCCCGTCTGAGAGACAAGGGTATTTCCATCTTACCATATGCTGATGATGCTGTTCTTCTTTCATATGCGCAGGTGGGGATGCTTAGACTTCTGAGACCCCTTGGTCTATATTGTGTGAAGCAACTCTTACATGTTAATTGTTCCAAAACAAAAATAATGGTGCTTGGCAAGAGAAGGCAGCAATATTGCTGGCATCTGGACAACCAGTGATTTGAGCAAACAAACTCTTATAAATATCTGGGTGTGACTTTCAAAAACTCTGGATCTTGGCCCTCCCACTTGAAAGCTGCTGCTTTTAGCTATTGTAATGGCCAATGCCATTTTCCATGACGTGGCTGGACCTGGCAGTAGGCTAGTGGTGCTTTACAAGTCTAAACTCTTGCCCCAGGTGCTGTATTGGGCCCGTTTGGGCCCTCTCAGATACTGCAGCTTTGATCTCGGAAGAACCTAAGTTCCTGACAAGAGTCTTGGGTATTTCCAGATTTACTTCAGTGGCAGTTGTACATTTGGAGACAGCTTGTTGCTCAGCCAAAACCTTAGCCCAGAAAGCAGCCATTTATTACTGGCTCAAAATAACCTTTCAACAGGCCTCTCTACTTGTTCTAATGACATATGAGGATATGGGATCAGAGTCATGGGCCACCAAAATCTGTCATACTGTTTCTGACATGGGCTTCTCAGTTGCCTATTTGATTACAAGGGGATATAATGGTGCCTGTCTGGAAGTCAAGGGGAATTTAACCAATGCTGAATTCCAGGCTATTTTCACATTAGTGTCTAATTGCTGTTGTAACACACTGTATAGAAATTTCACCATCTCCCCTGGGAAATTGCCCCCATATTTGGCCTTTATCTGTCCATATGGCCTTAAGAGGCTTATAACCAAATGCTGCAGCTGATGGAGGTTAAGGGACTATAGAATGGTCAATGCAGGATGAACAGATACTGCTCTGCTGGATATTGGAACATAGAGGAATGACTCACTTTCTGTTAGAATGTCCCTTGTATTCAGACTTAAGAATTCAATATCCTGATCCCCTAATTGCTGGTTTCAGAGAAAATTTCTTTTTTAAATAAAATTGTATTTTTATTGGCAAGAACAGATTTCTGTGTGACTAGGTTGCTAGATATGTTAAACTTATCCTAAAGAAGAGGAAAGTAGCTATTCCCTCTGGAAATAATAGATGTTCCTAGTGCCATTTTAATTAATCTTCTAATTTAAATAATTAATCTTTGTGCTCTTTTAATATGTGTATTTAACTGATTTATCTTATTAATAACTGATTTATCTTATTTATCTTTTATTTCTGTTTTCTGTCTTTTTATGTTTATGGTTTTTTTTATGTATATGCAAAAAGCCTGGTTGGCTATTGCACAATAAACTGTATAAATTTATTGTGTAGTAGTATTTGCAGAAAACAACTTATAGGTAGTACCTGATATTACATGAACCAGTCCCAGGACAGATGCATCCTTGTTGCTGGGGGGGGGGGGAAGGAAGGGCAAACTACAGAGATTCCAAGGACTAGAAAAGAAGGAGGGAAAGTGCAGTAAAGGGGAGGTGAAAACAGCAGCTCTTTAGGATGCCAGGGCTTTACAACTCACAAATCACAGCTCTGACTTCACTCATTGGCTAAAAACACTGACAGGCAGGAGCAGCCAGTTTGGCTCATTTCACAGAAATGACTTAGAAGTGTACCTGCATATTTTGCTTCATAACTTTCTAGGCTAGAGACTTACTTTTAAAAATAAAAGCTCAGAGTCTGAGGTCCCTGTTGGTGGCCCTGATTTTGAGAGTGAATAGATTATAGGATTGTCAAGATCACTGAATCATAAGATGAATCTTTCACTTTGGCCTCTAGCAAATTCTAGAGTATAGAATTTGGGGGAAATTTAAGAATTCCAACTAAATAAGTACTTGAACTCAACTGTGAGCATGTTTACAATGCAGCCTGCAGTGCTGAAACAGTGTTCTCAATTGCAATGGTGTTTTGACAATGCCTGGAGATCCCGTTATCGACAGGGCCATAATAACCTTATTAATACAACTCATCTACAATTGGAATAAACATTCTTTACAGTACACTTACTGCTCTTCCTCTCTGCCTGCCAACTGCGATCAACTACTGTATCAGGGTTTATCTCCACCTCAGCCGTCACCAACAAAACAAAGGAGGAAGGACTCTAGTTCACTGGCACAGCACACATGTTGCTTGCAAAAGATCCCAGGTTCAGTCCCTGGTGTCTCCAGGTGGGGCTGGCAAAGACTCCTGCCTGAAATATGAGAAAGCCATTGCCAGTCAATCTTGGCAATAAGATGGAGCTATGGTCTGGTATAAGGCAGCTTCCTATGTTTCTAGTGGGGGGTGGGAAGGACAAGCGGTATATATACCAAGCGGTATATAGGAGCGGTGAGGGCGGCGAAAAAAAAATATTTCGCTGCCACTATTAAGGCATCTCTCTCCCGCCCAGCGGAGCTTTTTAGAGTTGTCCGAGGGCTACTCCATCTAGGCCTTCAGGACACTGTAGATACTTCGGTGGCCCACTGCAATGAGTTTGCTGAGCACTTCCAGCATAAGATCTTACGCATTCGTCGGGACCTAGACTCTCATTTTATAGCAGTTAACCCTAGTGAGGTGTCTGGTGCACAGTCTTATCATGTTTTGTTGGATGAGTTTCAGTCGGTTCACTTCGAGGACGTGGACAAGGTGCTTGGACAGGTACGTGCAACCACTTCGGTACTAGATCCTTGCCCCTCTTGGCTAATAAAAACTGGCAAGGAGGGAACAGTTGGCTGGGCCAGGGAAGTGATAAATGCCTCCTTGCGAGAGGGAGTGGTCCCTGGCTGTCTGAAGGAGGCAGCAGTGAGACCACTCCTGAAAAAGCCTTCCCTGGACCCAGAGGATTTCAGCAGCTACAGACCAGTGGCAAATGTTCCATATCTCGGCAAGATCTTGGAACGAGTGGTTACTGACCAGCTCCAGGCGCTATTGGATGAAACCGATTATCTAGATCCATTTCAATCGGGTTTCAGGCCCGGTTTCGGCACTGAGACGGCCTTGGTCGCCCTGTTTGATGATCTATGTCGGGAGAGAGACAGAGGGAGTGTAACTCTGTTGATTCTCCTTGATCTCTCAGCGGCTTTTGATACCATCGACCATGGTATCCTTCTGGAGAGGCTTGCGGAGTTGGGAGTTGGAGGCACTGCGTGGCAGTGGTTCCACTCCTACTTGGCAGGCCGTCTCCAGAAGATAGTGCTTGGGGAACATTGCTCGACACCGTGGGTACTCCAATGTGGGGTCCCGCAGGGTTCGGTTTTGTCTCCCATGCTTTTTAACATCTATATGAAGCCGTTGGGTGCGGTCATCAGGAGTTTTGGAGTGCGTTGTCACCAGTACGCTGATGACACGCAGCTCTACTTCTCCTTTTCATCTTCCTCAGGTGAGGCGGTCAATGTGCTGAACCATTGCCTGGACGCGACAATGGACTGGATGAGAACTAACAAACTGAGACTCAATCCTGATAAGACTGAGATGCTGTTGGTGGATGGTTTTTCCAATCAGATGGTGGATACATATCCTGTCCTGGATGGGGTTACACTCTCCGTAAAGGAACAGGTTCGTAGTCTGGGAGTCGTTCTAGACTCTTCCCTGTCACTTGAGGCTCATGTAGCCTCTGTGGCACGGAATGCGTTCTACCAACTTCGATTGGTAGCCCAGCTACGTCCCTACCTGAGTAAGGAGGATCTTACATCAGTAGTACATGCTCTGGTAACCTCACGTTTGGATTACTGTAATGCGCTCTACGTAGGGCTACCTCTGAAGACGGTTCGGAAGCTACAGCTAGTGCAAAATGCGGCGGCCAGACTGCTAACAAGAACAAAGCAGTCTGACCATATAACACCTGTTTTGGCCCGCTTGCACTGGCTTCCAATACGCTTCCGGGCCAAATTCAAAGTGTTGGTATTAACCTATAAAGCCTTATACGGCGCGGCACCTCAATATCTGTCGGAACGCCTCTCCCGCTATGAACCGGCTCGTACACTACGGTCTGCTACGAAGGCCCTCCTCCGGGTCCTGACTCATAGGGAGGCCCGGAGGGCAGTGACAAGATCAAGGGCCTTCTCAGTGGTGGCCCCCAAACTATGGAATAGTCTCCCCGAGGAGGTTCGCCTGGCGCCGACACTATCATCCTTTCGCCGCCAGGTTAAAACCTTTCTCTACTCCGAGGCATTTTAATTTTTTTGTTAATGATTGTAATGTTTGTAATTTGATTTTAGCCTTTGCTGTTTTTAGATTGTGAAATTTGATTTTAGACTGATGTTTTGTATTATATTGTATTTTATTGTATCTATGTTCACCGCCCAGAGAGCTATTGCTAGTCGGGCGGTATATAAGTTTTAAAAATAAAATAAATAAATAAATAAATAAATAATAAACCCAAACCAGTCCAGTAGGGAGGAAAACATTCTACTTGGTCCTTCTAAAAAATGGCCAACTAATTCTATCAGGTGGGAGGGCACTTTGCCTTGCACTTAAGCTTACAGAGGCAGGAGCAGTCTTTACACTTCCTACGATTAGCCAGCCATGCCACTCATGGTGACCCAGCTCTCTCTCATCTTGTGCCTGTTCCTCTAAGGCAGGGTTGGGAAATCTGTGGCCCTCCAGATTGTGTTGTATTCTAACTTCCATCAGCCTCAGCCAACATAGCTCATGGTCAGGGGTGATAGGATTTAGAGTTCGATAATATCTGGAGGGCCACAGGTTCACAATCCCTGCTCTAAGGTGTGGGGCAAAGACTCTCTCACACAGAGAGACTGACAAGTGTGGGACAATGGCAATATAGAGCATAAATTAAGCATGTATTTTCTGTTGCAGTAAGACTTATGATCAGGCCATTAGAAACTTGTTTTAAGGAACAATAACCTTCATCTGACTGTAAAAAATTGCAACAGACTCTCCTGCTGTAGTCTAGTAGACCTTGACTGTGTGTGTACACGGGTTAAAATCAACCATAGTTAGACACATTTTGTTAGCACTGATGAAAAAGAATGCAAGTGAGATGCTATAAATACCAAAATAATATGAAGCTTTTAAAAAAAGAGTAGCAATTAACATCGAGACCACCTTCAATGCAAACTTGGGAGAGAGAGAAAAGACATATCAAACAGATTTTTTTCTGCCACAAGGTATTCCTATCAATAAAAATAAAGCAACAAATACACATATATGCTTGTATAATGCAAGAAGATGTTATTCCCAGTTCTCTCTGGAGCACAGAAACGAGAAAACAGCTCTAAAACCTGGCTTTAGTTACCTCTGAGGCTTGCAAAAGTGATGGCAAAGAGTGATTTAGCATGTTAATTTTATTTAAAGCAAAACTAAAGGTTCAACAAAGTTAAACATACAATGCTAATAGCTTGATATAGAGGAAAAGTAGGAATATCTTTATTTCTATGTACTTAAAGAAATGTATTTAGAAATAAAATCTTTTCTGTATACTGGTTCTATAATTTGCTTTGTTTCTGTGACATCAAATAGCAAATGGGAAAATCACAGCTCAGTTAGTATCAGTGTCTGATTTTATTTATCTGTGATTTCTATATGGTAATGGTGTGTGTGTGTGTGTGTGTGTGTGTGTGTATCAATTTGAAGTAGAGGGCTGGTTCGGCTGTTCCATGTGTGGCACTCAGTTTCCCATTCTCTTGGTGTATACTTGGGAATGCAAAGCAAGATACTCTAAGGGAATGTTCAGACATGGTATTTGTCACATCTCTGATGCTCCACTGAACAGCCCCCACAAGCCACATAGGTGCCCTTCTGCCCCACTGCCCTGCCTCCCTCCATACAGCAGACTTGAGAATAAATAGATCATCATATATGGCAGGGGTTACAGAGGCATTCTCTGTTGCCTGCAGAATCCTCTCCTCTCACCTCCTGCTGAAATTAACTGTGAAAGAAGCATTCTATTGCAGCCAATAGGATAGGTTGTGGTGTGTGCCTGTGTGTTGCCCACAACAATATCTCTGGTTTCCAAATGTCCACATGTACTCCAAAAGGTTGGCAAGACCTGATATATGGTGTAATCTGTATAACGGAATGGTACATGACACCACAGAAAATGGATGGATATGATGTCTGCTTTTTGGGGGGGGAGTGCTACTTCCCACACTTCATGCGTTCCATTTATTGTTCCATTAACTGACAGAGGAGCTTAGGAAAAAAGCATGCAGTGACAAAAATAGCTAGTTGACTAGCAACTGGAGACATCATGCCCACCATGAATATGCATAGAACCCAGTTATAACATTGCCTTCATGATTCCTATAACAAAGTGGGCTACAGGAATGGGATAGAGCAGAAGTGGGAGACTCTCCAGGTTTCTCTGTCCAGGTTTCTGGACTCTCCCAGAACACACTCCCTCTTCCCAGGCTATTATGCTCACCAGTCTTGCTCCACACCCTCCTCAAGAGCTTTTGCATGGGTGAGATGTGTCCTTAAAGTGTGAAAATATCTCTTCCTTGCCTGGATGGAGAGAGGTGTGTGGGCAGCCTCTGATTTTTGCATGGCTAAAAACCACTCTGCTGCACAATGTTGAGTTGTAACATCTGTTGCTCTGCCCACATTTGCATCTCTCACCCCCCGTTGTCTTTCACCCTATCTGTCAGTAGCCTGCAGCCCCCAGAAGTTTGCCCATGAGAGAATACGGTAGTACTTGAACTGAAAAAGGTTATTCATCCCTGGGATAGAGGAAACTAACTAGTGGTGACTTGAATATCAGAGATTGCTGAGGTCCCTGAGAAATGTTGCTAGTCCTATTTAAGCACTTTTAATTCTAGCAGGATTTCTTATATGATTGAAGCAGGTGTAAACCTTCAAATTCAACCCATTATTTTGCTTTAAGCAAAAACCAACATGGGTATGCAGAAACATATCTAATACATTTTGTTTGCCTTAGTAGGGCTCTTATGACATCCATCACAATTCCTTGGCGTGGGTATTTAACCCAAGTAGGAACTTTTGAGTTTTACTCAAGTGTTTGATTTTGATGGAATTTGGAGTAATAAGTCTAATTAAGAGATCTCTAAAAATATTTTGTCTTCAGTTTTATTACCCACCTTTCTCTTCAAATTTATATCAAAAAGACAACTTAATCAAGGGCAAAAAGTATCTTTGGAGGGCTTTACTTCTGGGTCCTTGGGTATCATACTTTGCAAATGTTTGTTATCCTATATCAGAGGAATGAACACACCTTGCCAACATTTCCTTCCATAACCTGTATTAAACACAAATGACAGGCTTGTGAAACCATTCACTTAATTGATTTCTTCTTAGCATTCTGAAATGTGTTGATCTGTGTCCAAAATGTACATTTACCCATTTTTCCCATGGGATGAAGAACCTTAAAGTTACTTTTGTTTTACAAAAAAGGAATGGAGTCATTCTTTTTAAAAATGATATAGAAGTCCTGTTTGCTCATTGTACTATCACATTGGACTGCCTTCAAGTCGATCCCGACTTATGGCGACCCTATGAATAGGGTTTTCATGGTAAGTGGTATTCAGAAGTGGTTTACCATTGCCTTCCTCTGAAGCTGAGAGGCAGTGACTGGCCCAAGGTCACCCAGTGAGCTTTATGGCTGTGTGGGGATTCGAACCCTGGTCTCCCAGGTCGTAGTCCAACACTCTAACCCAGCCTTTCCCAACCAGTGTGCCTCCAGATGTTGTTGGACCACAGCTCCCATCAGCCTCAGCTAGCATTGCCAATGGTTGGGAAGATGGGAGTTGTAGTCCAACAACATCTGGAGGCACACTGATTGGGAAAGGCTGTTCTAACCACTATACCACACTGTCATATTAACCTCATATTAAACATCCAGAAACATGATAATGGACAAGAAGATATTTCCTTCCATGAATATAAAGATGTGTCATTTAGATACAGGGGTTGGTCTTTCCTTAGTCCCTGAGGCTGACTTACAGAAATCTCTATTTAAATTTTGACTCAACCCATCATTTCTCCCTTTCCCAGTTTAAGGGTTATAATATCTGCAGTTGACTATATTGCAACCTATGATCCACAGTGCTTAATGTGAGCAAAATTATATCATGTAAGACATTTCCTTTGGCCCATTATCCTGGCCAGTGCAATGTCAGGGCTCAGAAAAAGTCACAGGGCTGTAAATTATCTGGTGGGAAGTCTAAGAAGAAAGGATGGTGGGAGGCATCTCCTTAAGTCTAGCACTGAAGTTCCTAATATTCTTAATGCTGTTGCAAGATCATTGTGAAGAATGGTCATTAGGCGTTCCATCTTGGCACCCTGTCAATGCGGAATATTTTATGCAAATTGAAATATCTTGTTCCGAGAAATAATAGATCTGTAGTGATATCAGTCCCATGTTAAAGTGAAGGCTTTCATGGAAAAGATGGGTTGGCCACAACAGAGACATCTTGTTGAGCCTTGGAGGGATATACCAAGAAGTAATTAATTGTATGGCATTAGCTAATGGCATGCTTTACATATACAAAAGAGAGGTCACAGACCAAAAATAAAATAAAATAAATGGATAAGGTATAATTGATTATCCCGATTTGCTTAACTAGGTCAAGGAAATTTCTGGAGAAAGTGAATGTCACAGGAACAGAAGCCAGAATGGGTCATGATGGATCATGTAAGGCACATGTACATCCAATATTCTGTGGTGGATCATTGGACCTGCTATGCTAACCCTAAGCAACACGAGAGAAGAACATGTAACTGAGCAAATAAAATAGGTACAAAAGTTCAAGCTACTTGTAAACTTGAGCTTTAACAATTGGAAGTAATAAGAGATGTCCTCTGAATGATAGTGAAGGGGATGAAGGCAGGGGAGGGGAGGGGAAAGAGCTTGTAGGAGTGATAATGTATTTCATCTTTTGGCATGTAACTACTAAGTACTTAAATGTACCTGGATAAGAAGTAATAGTCTCCCCATATTTCACAGGAAACTACATATACACAAAGCCTCTTGATCTGCAAAGAAAATACCTTTTTTGAGAGAAGAAAGATATGCTGTGGAATCTTGTCATTTGGCATATCATTTAAATAGCACTGTTCTCTCAAATTTATATTGCTTGGCAAACAAGTTGTCTACAATAAAGGTGGAATTTTCAGATAATCTTTTTATATCACTAGAGAACGGTATACTTTGCTTATTGACAGCATAGTAAAAATGTAGGAGGAATGAGGAGTTGGGATGTATGTGAAAGATGTATCCTCACTTGCAGAGCTCAACAGAAAGCCCCAAAACAGGGCACTCCAAAGGGAAGATTCCACTGGATCCCAACCAAGGCTCATTGCCATTGGGGGATGGCATCAGGTCTGATCTTCTTGTGCCCTCCCACCTTCCACCATGGCTGGCAGAGCAACCAGTCTAGAGATGTGGTAGTGGGTCCACCATAAAGCTCTGCTGGTGGCAGGGGACGGGGGACAGGGAGGGTTAGAATCACACCCTAAGTTTGTAACTCTATGCACAGAGGCAGGGGACTTATGTTCATAGAATTTCATTCCTTAGCTTATATATTTTGGCATAAATTTCACTGAAGTAAATGGGACTTAATTTTGAGTAAGAATACTTGAGGAAGACAATCTTAGTAAATTATAATATGAACTGGTCTGATCTGCACTTCCCAAATAGACCAGAATTTAGTTATCCACCAGCTTTCACACTTTCCAAATGTTCTGATGCAGTTCTCAGCTAAAAAAAGAGATCAAAATACATTTTAAAATATTTATTTTGAGAGAAAACACATTTAGATGTTCTTATTTGAGAGAAAATAATTTAAAAATACATATTTTTTAAAAAATATATTTCTCACTGCCATGACTGGCACCCCTGTTGAGGCTCTAGTCCCACTGTGCAACAGTGAGATAAGAAGGGTCATTGACATAGTTGCTCCTGACCACCCTCTGAAGCACTGTAAACATGGAAGGGTCATTGAATGAATCACATAGGGTGATGGCTAGAGCAAAGGTGGTGCAAGTATCACAAAGAATGTGACTGAGCACCAGTTAAAATCACACATCATTTGATGGGGATGGGGATGAGGAAGGTTTACTTCTCTGCCGTCATTCACATAGAGATCTAGGTGAGCACTTTCAAGTGGTCAAGGGACTGTCGGGAACCTCCTTCAAGGGAGACAGCCTAGAGTCCTCAGAATCCTGGTGTGACAAGTTTGCAGTGCACTTCAAGGGCAAAATCACTCACATCTGGGCTGACCAGTATTGCTGAAGGCTATGGAAGACACTTGGGAGCATTTGACCAACCACCTGTGATCTCAACCCTTCAGGGATCAGTGTCTGGAATCAATAATGGGTTGAATGATGGCTAATAACCTGAAGCAGAGTCCTGGTAATATTTGCTGTGAATTTGTGTTCTGAAAGGCAGCTTGCTCTGGATAGGGTTGCACTTCCCCTCAGGAATCAGGTTTATAGTCTGCATGTATTCTTTGATTCAATCTGGTCACAGGAGGCCCAGGTGATCTCAGTGGTAAGAAGTGCCTTTTTTTGTGCTCTGGTTGGTTTGTCAGCCATAGCTGTTCCTAAATAGGAATAAGCTGACCACAGTGATCCATGCTCTAGTAACCTCCCATTTGGACAACTACAACTTTCTTTGTGTGGTGCTGCCTTTGAAGTTGGTCCAGAGACTGCAGCTGAAGCAAAACGCAGCAGCCAGTGCTAATGGGGAAGTTTTCATGGGGCGATATAATACTTGTCCAAAGATCTGAACCTGTTACCCCTTTGTCACTGAGCTTTGTTCAAGGCTTTAATTTTGATGTATAAACCCATCAATTGCCTAAGATCACTTTCCTGAAAGAACGCCATTCCCCATATCGCTCTGTCTCAGCTTTGAGTTTGGTTGGGAAGACCCTTCTGGTAGTGCCAACATTAATTGAGGCCAGAAGATCTATGACCCACCAGAAGGCCTTCCCACAATGACATTTTGGTTATGGAACACCCTTCACACTGAAGTCTGGTGTGGTGCCTTCTCTGTTTCCCTGCACCAGCCAAAGACAATTCTCTTTGTCCAAGCCTTTGAATAGACTTTTCAATATTTGGGAAAGGTATGATGGATGGATGTGTTAATAATATATTTTAATTGTATTTTATTGTTATATTATCATATTGTAGTAAGCCACCCCAGAATGACTGGTGATGAAGGGCAGAATATAAATTCTATAACCAACTTGGATGGATGGATGGATGGATGGATGGATGGATGGATGGATGGATGGATGGATGGATGGATGGATGGCTTTCATGCAGACATAAAAAGTCACAGATTCATGCAATAATATAATGGATGTATGGGTCGACTCATGCAAAAGTGACATGGAATGGGAATAGACGTATATGTCCAGACCTAATTCTGGGTTGCAAGTCTGTTGTGCTTAGAATAGAGAAGAGGATATGCCCTCTGTAGCTTTAAAGAGATCCTCATAAGGTTATTGGCAAAGCCAATTTTGTGGCAGCAGTATGAAGGCATACAGGCAGGAATTCCTCTGTGAAACATACCAGATCCTGCACACTGTTCCTGCAAATGACTGGGAACTGTAGTGAGTGCCCATTAAACCTAATTCAGGAAGTTACCCCTTGACCCCTGAAAATATGGAAATGATTTCCCTGTACTTTGCACTTAATTGAAACTTCTAACCAAAAGTGGCCATTTGCTGCCAATATTTGGTATTCTCATCTCTTACTAGTTTCTGGAAACAGGGCAAGCAGTTTCTGACCCCTCAGCTCCATCTTGAATTTTTAAATCCTAGAACTATATATGTGTAAATGGTTTCATATGGTTTAAAGCCTTCTGACCACAGCCTGCTTTTCATTGAATGAATTCAGGTATTCTATTTGAGATCAATGCTACTGAAAGTACTATAAGTTCCCCCTCACCTCGTTCACTGGAGTCATCCACCAGTCACTGATGATTGGACTAGAAAGTTTGAAGAGGAAATTCAGAGTGAAGTGCTTAAATATGTTGGAAGCAAGATGAAATAGAGAATTCCAGTGCTTGCGGTGTTTTCACTTTCCTGTCTCAATCCAGTTGTTTAATTGTGAATATGGACCTCTTCTTGTAGAGGTTGAACAAAGCTAGAAACAATTTTCAATTCCACAAATTCTCTAGTTTTTATTGCAAAAATTTTCTTTTGCCTGGTACATTGCTGGATTTAGCCATTCATTCATTCCTTGGATTGATCATAGAATGCACTTGGAAGAGAGGCTTTGGACAGTAAAAACTCTCTTACCCCATCATTATTTGTTTTAGTGAAGTTCAACCAGTGGCAAGCAGTAAAATCGTAGTAGGGTTGCCGAGTGGGCAGAAAACAACTGACCCAGCTGGATCTTTTTGGTTGGGGGATGCATTTCCAGACAAAAGAGGGGAAGGATAGTTCCCAACCAGTTTTCACACCCCTAGCCATTTTAATTTTAATTTTCAGAAGTGTCATTTGTATTGTGCATGCATGGGTACAGGGCAGAAAAATGCCTAAAGGTGGCTGTGTCCTGCTGTGGCATTGGTTTACAAATGTGGGTTTTAAATGGATACTATCCTTGGCCATTGTCTGCTTGGGTCTTCCTATTGCAGCTTGGTAGTCCAGGTTGTCTAACTTCTGTGCTCGCTCATGTGCTTGGGATGGTGATTTGAGCAATGCCACCAAGACCAGCAGGCAATAAAATCCAGGTCAGAGGAGACCAGCATCACGTGTGCGTGAGCGCGAGCGCGTGCACATGTGTGTGTGTGTGTGTGTGTGTGTGTGTGAGAGAGAGAGAGAGAGAGAGAGATGTGTTTACTCATTACATTCAACAAGTGCACATTCTGTGTACACAATAGCTGAGTAGTATACTCATACAGTTATGCTGATGCTGGGAGGCTATTGCTGTGGCTGTGCCCTCCCTCAGTTGTGCACCACTTCCTCAGATCTCTTGTCACCTAAAATGATCTGGAGATATGCTTCCAGAAAGTATAGTTCGTGGATGGGGAATCTGTGGTCCTCCAGATGTTGTTGAACTACAACTCCCATTGTTTTTGACCATTGGCCATGATGAGAATTGGAATCTGACAATATCTATAGGGCCACAGGTTCCCCTGCCCCTCATGTAGACAATATTGAACTGAATGGACCAGTTGTCTCACTTAGTATGTGGCAGCTTCCTACAAATTTCAGTACATCCCACTGATGTTGTGGGGCGTGAATTGCATTGACAGACATTTTAATCTTAAAATGGAATTTAGAAGTTAGACGTGGATAACCTAAATCCAACACTGGGATTTTCCCTACTGAAGTTCAAATTATGTTTTCAGGACTTGGGCAATGGACAGTAGAAAGAGGCTCCTCTAGGTACAACCATGAAGTTTGTGCCCTTAGAATTGCTTTTACAAATATAGCTATTACAGCTTTCATTTGAGGTGGGGGTGGAGGGCAGTTTTAGGCAGTCACTTTAAAAGCAGCATTATACAATGGGATCTGCATGTTTCACACATCTGTCATTCCTTTCAGTGCTCCCTACCACCTTCACCCCCCTTTTTAAGTGGATCCCATTCACCTCCTTTGTTCCTTATGGCCCTTTGGTGGATGCTGAACTGCACATATTGGAGCACTCTGCCTAGTTTGCAACTGCCAAGCAGCTGAATGGTGTCCTATGCAGCCATGATTTTGACCCCGACTTGAAGAGTGGAGGGATACATTTCAGACATGAACTCTATATATGTGCCATTGCCTGGCCTGCAGTGCCAAAACATCAACAAGGCACAGAGCCGTCATTCATGTATTTTTAAAAAGATATGAGAGGGAAATGTCTCATTCATTATGAAGAAGCAGGTGTGGTTGTGATGTTCCTATATTAATGTATATATGGTAAGTGTTGTTGTTTTAGAAGATACATGGTAAGTGGAGTGAAAGAGGGGGAGTTAATGGGCAGTAGAATGCGAGATGATTGGCTGAGTGTTTAAAATGGCTGAATGTATAAAAGGAAGAGTGAGAGTGGAATAGGGGGGGAGAAGAGAACTGAGTGGATTGCTTGGTGGGGTTTAGAGAGTTGTTTACCAGGAGGGAGGTGGAGTTCGGATTAGTATTGAGTAAAACCATATGCTTATGTGCCTTAAGAAGAAATCTTGTTAATCTTGTTAGCTTTGTTATCTTTAATAAATACTTAATTTGGTTTACCAAAGGCCTGATCCTTGGCTGGAGTTTCACAGACCAGAAGGGAGGGTAAGGTAATGACCAAGGCTGAAGGGGAACTGTAACAAATGGTGGCAGCGGTGAAGAGAATAACAATACCAGTATTCAGAGTCTCTGGGAATACTAGTATTGGGACGTTACTGGTGGTTGCCTAGCAGGGGGATCTGTTGAGATCTGTGCTAGAGCGGATAGGTAAACCATAAGAGAGTGTGGTCCGGACTGGTGGAGTCCCTGGTGGTGCCTAGAGACAGGCAGTAACCACGAGCAGGTAGGAACCTGACAGGGAGAGCCAGGGAAGGACACATCACAGTGGTCTTAGGAGGCACATCTGTGTCTTAAAAAATACAAGTATTGGAATAATAATATATATGTCTGTCTTGAAGATATTCACACACAAAATATCAATCTATGGATTACATACATTTTGGTCCCATCTGCACTATACATTTACAGTAGTATCATACGATACAGTTAAAGTTAAAAGCTTAAGCAGTATCATACCATTTTAAACAGGTATGGCTTCCCCCAAAGAATCCTGGGAACTGTAGTTTGTTAAGAGTGCTGAGAGTTGTTAGGAGACTCCTCTTCCTCTTACAGGACTACAATTCCCTGAGAGGTTTAACAGTTGATCCCTCTTCCAAGAGAATTCTGGGAATTGTAGCTCGGGGTGGGGAATAGAGGTCTCCAAACAACTCTCAGCACACTTAACAAACTACAGTTCCCAGGATTCTGTAGGGGAAGCCGTGACTTTTTAAAGTGGTATGATAGTGCTTTAACTGTATTGTGCAGTTGGGGTCAAATCTCCATGACAGATGGATTGATTGTAATTCTGACATTATGTGTTTGTTTCTCTTCAGATACTGGTGTGCTTTCCGAGAATGTAACCATGTATTACCAAATGCCATGAGAAGACGCCCATTGGGAATCTCTTATGTTAAACTTACCCCACTTCAGCCCTACTCTGTTAAGACTGAACTGCCTCTTGAACAATGTTTTTTAACTGTGGCTCAAGCTGGCTTTTGAATTAGGCAGGACCCCCTTTTGCATTCTGTGAATTATTGCTGCTGCTTAAATAAATATTTATATCGCTAACTGTTGAACACTTTATTGTGACATTTTATTGTTTAGACTTCTTGGGGAGAAAAAGGTTAAATATAATTACCTCTTTCTTCCTAAATGATAAAAAGTGGGTAACATCTGTGCCGACTGCTGGGTATGCAGCAATAACAGCTGAGTGTTAACAATAACACAATGACCCACTCATGTGAATGTCACTGCCTTTTACCTGAGTGTCTCCAGCAGCTAGGAAAATAATTCCTATTCACCAAAGACTAATTTTCACATTTAAAAAATCTTTATTATGGGTCTAGTGCAGTAGAATTGCTTGACACAGTAGGGAACCCATACTTAGCCTGGCAATATAAAGTATGAGGAAACGCCTCAAGTCACAATCAAGCTGGGCAGTAATTCTGGCTTCTATACCTGCCAGTTATGCTTGAAAGTCAGCAGATGGCGCAAAGGATCTCAGAATAAAACTGAGCATGCTCACACATCCAGATACGATAAATGGCTCAAAGGGGACCTTTGTATTTATGTATTTCTCTGTCAGGAGTGTGTGTGTGTGTTTGCCTACTCTACCGGCAGGATCTAAAATAAGTGACTATATGAATGCTATCATACCTGTGCTTAAGATTACTTGACCACCACAACCACCATAATGTTACAGCAAAATGAAAACATCAACTAAACCACCTCAGTAACTGCTTAATTCATGTTTCAAAAAGGCTGGTCAAGCAGAAACAGCTCAGGACTATTTCAGAAGACACACAGGTTCAAACTTTATCTATGTGGACACAAACAGCACCTACCTATCAACCCCAGTGCAACTAAAGTTAATTATGACTGCCCCATTGAAAGTGATAGTAAACTTGAGTGTGCTTAATCGCTCTTACTGACTGTTCCAGAACATGGGGATTAATTTCTTTCTTAAGTATTCCTCCTCTGGGAAAATATGGGAAAAAAATATCAGGCTAGATCCGTGGTTTTATATGTAGTCAAATGCTATATTGTGAATACCACTGAGCTATATTCATCTAGATTTTTTTTTTTGTATTCCTTTATCGTTCTTCACCCTTATGATGTCCTTGAAGCCTTGATGGAGCTTTTAATTCATCAGATTGGTTAAGGGAGAAGATTGGAAGACAGGAATTTTTTTTCTTTTTAATTATTTCCCCCCCACATTCTTTGCCTTAGGACAGCCTTTCCCAACCAGTGTGCCTCCAGATGTTGTTGGATCACAATCCCCATCTTTCCTGACCATTGGCAATGCTGGCTGAGGCTGATGGGAGTTGTGGTCCAACAACTTCTGGAGGCACACTGGTTGGGAAAGGCTGGATATATCATAGTGCCTCTAGGAACTTTAGTAACATGGTCTGTGAGAGTTAATCATGGGGTGTAAATTGCTTTGAGAATCTCAGGTGAAAGCAGTGCTGTCAAAATGCCTAGACTGTTCTTGAATGATGGACAATGAAGTGGTCCTTGGTGCAACAATCTCATGATCCACACCTTTTGTAGTTAGGCTTACAAAAAGTGAGCCCATGGCCTAAGGATTGGCCATAAACAAAATAAAAGCTTGTGACAAGCTGGATAATTCTAAAAGCCCCACATGACTGTTTGATTATGTTTTTATGATGATGGCAAAAGTGCAGAAAATGTTGTGATGCTTCATTGATGGAACACCTATTCAAATAATTTTCACCATCAAAGAGTCAGCCGGTAGCAAAAGGCAAAAGAAGCATGATATGGATTGGAAACGGTTAACATATTCTAACTTTACATGTAAATAATCTGAAGAAATGTTCATTCAGGACATTGTGTGAGGTATCAGTAGTGTAGTGGCAAATTCAGAAGTGCAAGGTCCCTTCATGATAGTCTAAACATGTCCCCTCACAGCCACACCACCAGGATTCACCATCTCTTGGATAAAAGATTATCTAAACCCATCCTAGTCTGGGTTCAGGCCTGGTTATGGGACTGAATCAGCCTTGGTCGCTCTGATGGATGACCTTTAGTGGGAGAAGGACAGGGGGAGTGCCACCCTGTTATTTTTACTTGATCTCTCAGCGGCTTTTGATACCATTGACTATGGTATCCTTCTGGGCCGACTTGGTGAGATGGGTATTGGAGGCACTGTTTTACAGTGTTTCCGATCCTATCTTCAGGGTCGCTCTCAGAGAATAGCATTGGGTGACTGTCTTTCAGTCCCCTGGCAGTTGTGCTGTGGGGTGCTGCAGGGTACCATTTTGTCCCCCATGCTGTTTAACATCTATAGGAGATTTGGGGTGAGGTGTCAGCAGTATGCTGATGATACCCAGCTCTATTTCTCTGTAACATCTGAATCAGGCAAGCCCTGGACAGCTGCCTGGACTCAGTGGTGGGCTGGATGAGGGCCAATAAACTGAGCCTGAATCCTAGCAAGACGGAGGCACTGTGGGTTGGTGGTTCCTGAGTTCGGATAATTGGTCAGTTGCCTGCTTTGGATGGGGTTGTACTCCCTCTGAAAGAGCAGGTCCATAGTCTGAGGGTCTCCTGGATCCATCTCCATGGCTAAGAGTGCCTTTTACCAGCTTTGGCTGGTAAGACAGCTATGGCTATTTCTGGACCTGGATAGCCTGACCACTGTTGTCCACACACTGGTAACCTCCAGGCTGGATTACTGTAATGCACTCTATGTGGGGCTGCCCTTGAGGTTGGTCTGGAAGCTGCAGCTGGTGCAAAATCCAGTGGCGAGACTGCTCACTGGGGCAGGGTATTGCCAACATGTCACCCTGCTGCTGAAAGAATTGCACTGGCTGCCCATTTACTACCGGGCCAAGTTCAAGGTTCTAGTTTTGGTGTACAAAGCCCTATACAGCTTGGGACTGGGATACCTGAAAGACCGTCTTACTCCTTATATACCCAGTTGATCACTGCGCTCTGCAGGTGAGGGGCTCCTGCAGATACCATCTTATCAGGTCCGTTCTGCACAATATAAGAAAAGGACCTTTAGTGTGACGGCACCTACCCTGTGGAATTCCCTTCCCTTGAATATTAGGCAGGCGCCATCTCTGCTATCTTTTCAGCGCCTATTGAAGACTTTCCTGTTTCAACAAGCCTTTTAAGTTGAGACCTATCCCAGTCTGCATCTGTGTTGAAATTGCTTTGTAATATTTTTTAATAATACGTTTTTAACCCTTTTTTAAAAGATGTTTTTAAAGCTTTTTAAAATGTTTTTAACGTTGTTTTGTTTTAATATATTTTAAGGTCTGTTTTTATGATGTTTTAAAGTGTTTTTAGTGTTTCTGTTTGCCGCCCTGAGCTCCTGCTGGGAGGAAGGGTGAGATATAAATCAAATAATAAATAAATCCAGAATTATAGAACCACAATAAAACTGCTGTGTACACAGGCTCCCCTCCATCTCCCTCTGAGGGCTAAACATTGTCAGAAATGTCTTGATGTTAAGAATTCTGAATGCAGCCAAGTGTGGGACTAGGATTTGGGAGACCAAGGTACTTTGCCATGAAGCTCACTTCCCACTTATCCTAGGAGCCAATCAGCATACAAGGAGAGGCATGTGTTAGCTACTGACAAGAGTTTTCTTAGTGACTGACTCACCTCCTTTCACTCTGATTGGCTCCAACCAGCATGAAAGAACAATGAAGCATGTTTTTAGCCAAGTGAGAACAGTCCTCTTACTGGCTAACACATTCCCCTTTCATGCTGATTGGCTGGTACATGGGGACCCTGCTAGGATCCTGTTCTCAATAAAGTAAGGAGTCTATGGCCTACAGCACTCCAGACAACTACACCCCTGGTGAGTATATATCCTGCACATAAAGCTGTTGTTTGTGAGAAGGAGAATTGCCAAATTGCCAGTTTGCCAGTGGCCTGATCATTTTACTTTTATCATTTTGATTTTAAAGGGCATGATCTATTCAGAGAGATCAACGGCAGTCACACATGAGACATATAACACATGGTAGCATCCAGGTTTTTTCTTATCTTTTCATTCTCTCTCAGTGCACTGCAAGTGACCTCTAAACTCCCTCACAAATGAAGAGTAGTTTGCATCTCCAGGTAGGATGGGAGAGAACCCTGTCTGAAATTCTTGAGAACTGCTGCCAGTCGGTGTAGACCAGCCTTTCCCAACCAGTGTGCCTCCAGATGTTGTTGGACCACAACTCCTATCTTCCTGACCATTGGCAATGCTGGCTGAGGCTGATGGGAGTTGTGGTCCAACAACATCTGGAGGTACACTGGTTGGGAAAGGCTGGTGTAGACAATACTGAGCTAAATGGTAGAATGGCCTGACTCAGTATAAGGCAGCTTCCTATGTTCCTATGTTTAACAATCTTTGAAGTTTTGGATTGAAATTACATTGAGTTGTAAGGAGACTATACAATTATTAAAATCAAAGAAGAAAACAATTTGATTTATTTAGAATTATATTGTGAATTATGAATGTATGCTTGGTTTATCCTATATGTTTTCTACCCCACACTTCCTTCAAAATGGGTTTGCATAAGAAATCATTAACATAACTGTCTAAAATAAACAACAGCCATAAAATCACTGCATTACATTAAAATACAACAGATCTGCAGCATAAATACTAAGGGATGTGCATCAACTCTTGGAATTGCTTTTTAAGATGTTTTTAAAGATTCTTTAAATGTTTTTAAGATGTTTTAAGATGTTTGTTTTGTCCTTTGTTTACCACCCTGGGATCATTCTGGGAGGAAGGGTGGGATAGAAGATTACTAGATAAAAAATAAATAATAAATACACTCTGTGGATACCCCCAAGAATGAGGTGAATCAGGGTGGTTAGGGGCAGATTCACACATTTTGAGTCTGAGCGCATCTTTAACAAGGTGTGTCAAGATGGATCAGTGAGTCCCCAACCTTCACAGTAACTCTTGCCTTGGTTTTTGCAAAAAGTTAAATGGGCTCCCCAAGAAATGAAACCAAAACTGACTGGGAAATGCCTAGAGTTCGAAAGTGGAGGGGTGGATAGCTGGGATGAGCTTTCATTTCGATTTCAAGTGAATTATCTTCCTGGTACACTTAACTGTAGTCATCAGGATGAGGGATGAAATAAACGTTGTTCAAGTGGGTTGTCATTCTCCTCCAAGTTTTGGCTGTGAGACCAGGCCATAAGTAGTGGACACGGACTATTAGGGTGGCCTGCTTCTTTGCCAATCTTTATTTTTCTTAACAAACAATTAAAAATCATAACTTGCACTTTTTTCTTCTTCATAGACAGTACGTCGAGTGTGTGTGTGTGTGTGGGGGGGGGGTGATGGCAAGAAAAACCTGTGACTTTCCCTGGATGTATTTATCTGAACTTTGGCAGGTGTCTTACCGAGGATCTCTCTCATGTCCCCAAGTTTCAAACTGATTGCTTAAAAAAGTTCAGGGAATAGGATTTACTATCCCAAAATAGAATTGCTGCACCTATATTTCTGAAATTTGGCAGGGTTTATCCCCTCAGAAGGAGCAATCATACCTGCAATTTGCATCCAATTCTGGTAGAAAATGTTCAAAAATTGAGACTCTTTTTAAAAAAAAAAAAATCTTAAAGGTTCCCTGCACAAAGATGCCTGGGTGGATCTGCACTCAATTGGGTAGGCGCAATCCACTCTGGAGGGGCTCCTTTTGCCAGCTCATTAAATCCACTTATGTGAAAAAGGGGGGAAAAGGCTATAGGCATGTTTATATTCCTCACTGTAGTCAATGGAGGCAAAACAGAGATTCAGATTTAACAGATCAGATTTGGACCTGAATAAGTAATCAAATTGAATGACACAGAATGGCTCGAAAACAGACCAGGCTGCTTCCAAACGCAATAGATACAGATCCAAGGTGGATCTTGTGCTCATAAAACAAAATACTACTGAACAATTAGCTTCTTTATTAATTTCTTTTCCATGGGCATTTCCTTTTAGCACCTGAAAGGGTCTTAGATATAGATACCATGCTTCTCCTAAGGCCGCTTTGTTATGCCAGCTTTCATTAACATGAGAATGGGGTGCTTTCCTTCTAGTCTAGGGAAATAGGATTATCAACTGGAGGATTCTCTAATCTCTCCAGTAGCCCCACAGCCCAAACCACCACCCATTCACCTCTTCCATTGGGTATGTTCTTCTGGGGCTGCAGGGTTGAGGTGAGGTTTCCTAATTTCCCAGTTTGTGACTGGGCAGCTGTGTCATGGAATGAGTCCATTATAAACCTAGCATTAGCATACCTAGGTTGAAAAAGAAACATATGAAGAGTCTGCTGGATAAGACCAAAGGCCTCTAGTCTGGTGTCCTGATTTTTGCAGTGGTCAAACAGATGCGTACAGAAAGGTCACAAACAGAACTTGAGTGCAATAGCCCTCTGTCTGCTCAGAAGTAAGTCCCATGGGATGCAGTGTGACTTACTGTCAGGTAGGAGAGCATAGGAATACAGCCTCAGATTTATTTTTATTTATTTATTTGTTAAATTTTTATACCGCCCCACTAGCATAGCTCTCTGGGCGGTGTACAACAGAAAGTATATACAATAAAATCACATAAATCGGTACAAAAACATATATATAAAAATCCACAAATCTAAAACCAATTTGAACATATTAAACTAAAATTTGAACATATTAAACTAAAATGATTTATTTAGCACAGAATTCTGTCTAGCAAGAGATTCTTTCAGATAATTAGGCAAAATTATGCCAGATTTTTCTGGGGCATTGGAGTCATCCTATTGTTGACTCCACTTAAAAGCTTCACGGGCTGGGTGGCCATAGAACACACAATGGTACCCTCTGATCATTCCTGGTCTGTCATCTATAGATTTTGTCTTCCGTGGCTGGTCCTGCTGTCAAACCCTCTTTCACACAAAGAAAATGAATCATTTGTTCAAGGTCACAGAGGATATCAATAGAAAAGCTTGGGATAGAAACCAGACCATGTGCTGCAGGAGAAATCCACCTCAGTGGCTCATCCGGCCATAGCAGAAGGACTGTTCTGAAAATTAAGAGTGACTGTGCAGCCAAAGAGCCATTTAGGTTTAGAGACAGTGATTACTGACTGTCTGACTGAAATGTGCTTTAAAATAAGTGGAGGGATATTCTTTTGATCTATTGGGTTTTTTAAATTCCACCTTCCATCTGAGACGTGACCAGTTGTATATTTTATTCATTAATTATATCATTTTTGGCTGTTCAGTTTTCTGATGATTTTCAGTGAAAGGAGCCAACATTTTTACATTAGTCACTGATGTGAGTGGCTGGCGTCTTCTGACACAGCAGGAATAGCAAGATTTAAATCAATAAACTCAAAGCTGGACCTCCTAGAGCAAAAAAGAGTCACAATCCTATAAGCCAATTAACAACTCTCATCAGCAACATCTTAAAGGGCCCCAAACCCACATAAAACATCAGAAACAGAATAATTTGTATTATTAGATCAGTATATGTAAGCTGTGTGTTGCTTTATTTTGGCCAGAACTACGAGCTACTTGCCCTGTGCCTCAGATTGGGCTAATAAAACATTTCTTTTCTGAAGTTTCTGTGAATAGAACAAACTTGTCACATTCCTTGAAATGTTGATCATCTCCGAGAGCAGGGGTTCCCAAACTGTGTTCCATGGAACAGCAGTGGTCTGAATGGTCTCATACAGGTGGTCCACACCATATCTGCTTTAAAGATTCATATTGATTTTTAATTATATTTTTATTTCTTATATTGTTTGTTATGGTGTTACAATCTGGATTCTATGGAATGCAGATTGTAATACAATAAACTACAATGTAAGAAATAAAAGCAGCAATTAAAAATACTGCATTTAGCACAGCACATTACAATTCTCTAGGACAATGGCTCCAAATGGTTTCCCTATGACAACTTGAAGATTGCCAATGTTGTCACGGAGAAACCATTTGGAACCATTGTCCTAGAGAATTATATCACAGCTATTAGATATTGGGTTGGAACCAAGAATGCCCTCCCATTTATGGAAATTGTCCTTTCATGAACAGTATGACCTTTGATACAGCAAAAGCTCTTCCTAATGGAAGAAAAGAGGCAATTTGGGGGGCATGCTCCCCCACATAACCTCTCACAATGTTAATTGTGTGTGTGTGTGTCCCTTGCCCTCTAGAACAGATTTTCAGGGAGATAAAGTTTGCTGCAAAAATGACCTACTTCCCTTTGGAGAGCAGGGAGCACTCGTTCATGAGCTGAAGTCCACTCGTGGCATCTTAGGATTCAGCCCATTGTATTTTATTGGATATTGCCTTTTATTGTTATTTGTAAGCTTGCAAACTGCCCTGGGAACTTTTATGGTTGAAGGTGAAAAATATACATTTATAAATCGATCAAATACTGCCCAGCCAATTTTATGCAATGTATGTGTAAATACTTTTTTAAGCAGCAGTCAGTTGTGGACAGTTGCTCAAGATTTATCCTGATGATCATGGAAGTATGGGGTGGTGGTGGTGGGGAGGGTCCAGGTGCTGCTTGGTAACCCCCTTTATTTTTGTGCTAATCGCACCATCTTTGTCATACTAATCTGCAAGGCTAAGGTAGGAACATTCATTCTGATATAATATCTTTATATTTTATAGACTTCTCTTTCTAGAAGAACTTATGTCTAGTAAATTGCAAACAACTTTTTCTAGCATAGTGTTTAGACCCATCTTTGTTTTGGAGCTGATACAGTCTTGTTTCCTAAAAATGCTGCTAAGCAGAAATATGTAAAAGTGAATGAAAATATGAAAATGTCTTCAGCTGGCAAAGTAACTACCAATGCTGGTAACATTCTCTCTCTCCTACCTACCCTACTCAGAGATCCATGAGACAAATTTATAAGTACCTTGGAAAAACAGCCATCTTGCTGCTGCTGCAGAGGACCCCTAAGGCAACTGAGGATCTTGTCAGAAACACAGAAGTTCCTGGCCTCACAAACATTGTTTTATTGTGATCCTTGTGTGTCAACAACTTTTGAGGAAATGCCTCAGGAAGTGGTGCCATGTTTTCCAGCCACAGTCCTCCATCTAGCTCAGAAGCAAACTTGTAGGGAGAGGAGGCATCACCTGGGAAGGCATTGCCCCCAGCTCATGGGCTATCAAAGGCCAGTAGATGTGGCTTTGCCAGACTTCTTAAGCTTAGAAGACACTCCTGCAATTCATCCCTCATTGCCTCCACATCATAGGAAACAGTGGTTACAGGACAGGGCAATGACCCTTTAAAAAACACCAGAGAGCTTCTCAGAGGGGGTGGGACTAATAGGAAGTTCAGGCCAGCTGGTCTGCCTCCAGAAGGCCTCAGAAAGCTTCAGCCTGCTGCTGAGGTGACAACTTTACAAGAGTGAGGTCTAGGGGAGTACCGTTGTGAACTCTTCAGGGTGCTGACAAGTTGCCTTTCCATCTGCCATTCTTGTTGGTATCTAGCAGCACCTAGTGGATTTGACTGGATCTCCAAAGTTGTCTAATACTGACTTTGCTCTCTAGGATGTGGCCTCTGTCTTAGGTGAGTGCCCTAATGTCAACCCGGCCTCCTCTGGGACCTAGACTGGAAGAAGGCAAGATTACATTAGAATGCCATTCAAACTGGAGGGTCTCAGTTACAAAGTCTACATAAATGTCGTGTGTAAGAACTGTGAGTTTTGCAAGGGCTCTAGTTTCTAATTTTACACCTGTATCAGCTTTCCAAGGCCCATTTGGACCTTGAGCATACAAGCTGTCTGTTGGGCTTGAGCTCCAGCTGTCTGTTGGGCTTTCATACTGCTTCCCACCATAGGTCTCATTTGCTCTTGGGGAAAGGCAGGAAGGGATAAAGTGAGGTGCTGGTAGATAGTGGCTTTCACCTTTCCAGTGCTTTCCTCTCAGCAGAGTAGATTATGGTCCTATTCAGGCATTCACCTTCTGGATTAAATTGACACACAAGGGGGGTGAGAGAGAGAGAGTGGGGGGGATGAGTACCAAAAGAGAAATTTGGACCCATACATTTATTTCTCTTGCATGAGCAGAACTTGACTGCTGTCCTTTTTCTCCCTCAGGAGGAAGGGTGGAATATAAATTCAATAATAAATAATAATAATATTTCATACATACATAGCAGTAAGTACAGATATGGTTGGGCTTGCAGTTAGGCTCGAGTGAGAATGGGAAAAGAGAACCAAGCAGAACAAAGGTCAGAGGCACTCTGCACATGGCTGGGTTCTAAACAGAGACATAACACAGAAGGAGGATGTGAATGCCTAGGCAGACAGGTTGAGAGCCAGTGGGGTACTGCATTTGCAGTACACCACTTTATATAGAATACAAAGTTTAAGAACTGTATAAAAAGGAGTAAGAATGTGAGCTTGGGGGCATGCATGATACTTTTGGACCTGGATCACCAACTCTTCGGGCTATGAGTTGGAGAGTATGGGACCTTGGGCTAACAGGTCAACATTGCTACCTTTAATCTCTAGTATGTAAGAAATGCCTCTTGAGTGACTTAATTCTTTATATGCTTGTGTGATGCTGTGTGCAAGTATCTTTTAAATAAAGCTTTCCAAACCAGAGCGTCATTTTTTTGAGATTGCACCATAAGTCCAGCAAATGACCAGCTCCAAGGACCAGGGTGAAAGTGGTAAAGATGTTTTGTAGGAGCTTTCAGATCAAACTTCTGGTACTTACTTTAAGATCTTCTAAGAATTAAATTCCTACAGTACACTAGCTCTGCCCACCTATACTCATTGCCTTCCATGAACTGGAGGGTGGTCCTTTGCAGTGGGAAGCCTTCTCTACTCATGTAGGTGTTCTGTGCAATGTAGAACCCTGATTTTCCAGGGTTCTGCATCACTCTGGAAACTCACATGAATATAGCAGGCTCCCCACAACACACTATCCCTCCAACTTGTGGAAGGCAATGGGAGATGGAGCTAGTGTCCCTCTTCCCCACTGTCCCCCTCTTGTATGTTGATTTTACCTAGAAGATCATGCTTGAACAGGGCTAACGTGTCCTATTCCTTTTCCAGGTCTACACATCTTTAGAGGAAGATTTATGGGTGTGGGTATTGCTGTGAGAGGAAGAGAATGCATAGTGTGCTTGAGAACAATTTATACTCTGCTTTGCTTTGCTTTGCTTAAAATCTTTCCCCTACTATTTACATGGTTGGCTTGCTTTAACAAAATTAGTCAAATTAGAGGTGAACATTAAAATCTTCACAAGAGTTAGAATTTACACCTCTAAGGACATACTTTGCCAATGAAAATAATGTGATCTTATTGATCTAACCTTGAATCATCCCTGCCCCTTTCTTTCCCTGTGTTCACTCGTTGGATTTGTAGTAATAAAATTAAAAATTGCTCCTTAACAATGGAAATTATTTGGTTGGATAACTACCACTAACTGCTAGGGTGGGGAACCTTTTTTCTTTTGACAGCTGCATTCCATTGGGATAACCTAGGGAGCTTCATGCTGGCAGTAGGGATGGGCAAGAATTTTGATTCAGTTCTCATTTAAAGTCAAATTTATTAAATTCACACTTTCCAAAACAATATGAGAACCGAAATACAGCCATCCTTTGAAATTCACATTTATTTGAATTTTGTGGTGCAGTTCATCAGCTGAACATTTTTTTACAAAAATGCATATATTAGAAGAAAGTGTGCATAGAAATGAATATATGAGTGAAAATGGCATGCAAAAATGCATTACATGAAGAAAAATGACTTGCAAAACTGTGTACATTAGTCAAAACTGCCTACCAAAATGTGTTTATTAGGAGAAATTCACACTAAAATGCAGGAGAATTTTCATAAGTTTTTTTAAAAAATGAAAATTGCTGAAGAAATGTGAAAAACTGAACTTAAGGTTGGAAAAATTAGAAACTGAGAGAATCGAAATTGACTGAACTTTCCATCCCTAGCTGGTAGTGAGTAGGACTGAAGCAGGTAGTGGGGAGGGATGGGAGAGAAATTTGATTCAGTTCACTTTTAAAGCCAAATCAAACAAATTCACACCTTCCAAAACAATATGAGAACCAAAACAGCCATCCTTTGAAATTTTCACTTCGCTGGACTTTGCAGTGCAGTTCTACAACTAACCAATGCTGACAAAAGTGTATATATTAGAGAATGTGTGCATAACACTGAAGATATTTTAGTGAAAATAACATATAACTAAGCATTATATTAGAAAAAGTGCTGGTAAAATGTGTAAATCCGTCAAAAGTGCATACAAAATTGTGTTTATGAGAAATCTGCACTAAAATGCTGAAGAATTTCCATGAGGATTTTTTTTTAAAAAAATTACTAATTGCTGCAGAAATGTGGCTAATTTAATACTGGAAAAATGAGAAACGAAGAGAACCAAATTAGACAGATCCTTCCATCCCTAGCAGTGGTTGGGGCCAGAGCCAAAAAGTGAGTGGGGCCAGAGCCAAAAAGTGAGTGGGGCCAGAGCCAAAAAGTGAGTGGGGACATCCCCTTTGTCTTTTTCTACCACCCCCTCTGTCACCTTCTCTCTCCTCCTTTTTCTTCTACCCCCTTTTCTTTCCCCCTCCCTCCCTGCACAGTAGACTGCGGGGGAATGACAGACTGCTCTTGTCAGAAGTCTGAACTGATGTCTTGCAGAGAGCTTCCCCTATTCACCCTCCCATTTCTCTCCTTGTACCCACCTTCTGTGTTCTTTCCACCCACATGAAATTAGGTAGAGGGCACATGTTCCCCACCCCTGCTCAAAAGCACAGTCCCCATGCTTACTGAGGAAAGCTGCTACTGTATGTCACAATAGTTGAACAAAAAAAAATAGAACCATCTGAACCATTTGAGGCCCGCTGTAATGAATTTGCTAGGCGCTTCCAGGATAAAATCTTCAGCATCCGCTAGGACTTAGACTCCAGTGTTATAGCAGGTGAATCAAGCGGGCTATCTAGAGCACTCCTTATCCCGATATCTTGGATGAGTTTCAGTTGGTACAGCTTGAGGACTTTGACAAGGTGCTTGGACAGGTTCATGCAACCACTTCTGTGCTGGATCGTTGCCCTTCTTGGCTAATAAAAGCTAGCAGGGATGGAACAGCCGGCTGGGCCAGGGAAGTGATTAATGCCTCTCTGCGAGAGGGGGTGGTCCCTGGCTGCCTGAAAGAGGTGGTAGTGAGACCACTCCTGAAGAGACCCTCCCTGGACCCAGAAAATCTTAATACCTGTAGGCCGGTAGTAAATGTTCCATTCCTGGGCAAGGTCCTTGAACGAGTGATGGCAGGCCATCTCCAGACACTCTTGGATGAGACTGATTATCTGGATCCAATAAGACTGATTATCTGGATCCATTTCAGTCGGGTTTCAGGCCTCATTTTGGCATGGAAACAGCCTTGGTCGCCCTGTATGATGACCTCTGTCAGGAGAGAGACAGGGGGAGTGTGACTCTGTTGATTCTCCTTGATCTCTCAGTGCCTTTTGATACCATCGTCCATGATATCCTTCTAGGAAGACTGGCTGAGTTGGGAGTGGGAGGGACTGCATGGCGGTGATTCCGCTCCCACTTGGCGGGTCGGCTCCAGAAGGTGGTGCTTGGGGAACATGACACACAGCTCTATTTCTCCTTTTCATCTTCTTCAGGTGAGGCTGTCAATGTGCTGAACCGGTGCCTGGCTGCGACACTGGACTGGATGAGGGCTAATAAACTGAGGCTCAATCCAGACAAGACTGAGATGCTGTTAGTGGGTGGTTCTTCTGACCGGATGGTGGATGTCCAAACTGCCTAGGATGGGGTTGCACTCCCCCTGAAGGAGCAGGTTTGTAGCTTGGGGGTTCTCCTAGAACCATCTCTGTCACTTGAAGCTGAGGTAGCCTCAATGGCACGGAGTGCCTTCTACCAACTTCGGTTGGTGGCCCAACTACGTCCCTATCTGGACAGGCATAACCTGGTTTCAGTTGCCCATGCTCTGGTAACCTCCAAGTTAGATTACTGCAATGCACTCTATGTGGGGCTGCCTTTGAAGATGGTTCGGAAACTGCTGCTTGTGCAAAATGCAGCAGCCAGATTGGTAACAGGGACCAGACGGTTCGAACATATAAAAACGATTCTGGCCTGCTTGCATTGGCTGCCTGTATGTTTCCGAGCTCGATTCAAGGTGCTGGTTTTAACCTATAAAGCCTTACACGGCTTAGGACCACAATGCCTCATGGAACGCCTCTCCCGACACGGACCCACCCGTACACTATGCTCAACATCCAAGGCCCTCCTGCGGGTGCCTACTCCGAGAGAAGCTGGGAGGATAGCAACAAAGGAGAGGGCCTTCTCAGTGGTGGGCCCCAAATTATGAAATGATGTCCCTGACGAGGAGCGCCTGGTGCCAACACTGTTGCCTTCTCAGTGCCAGGTCAAGACTTTCCTTTTCTCCCAGGCATTTTAGCATGTGTTTTTAAATTGCTTTTTTAAAAAATGTGTTTTTAAATTTGTATATTTGTTTTTAATGTTTTTAATAGTTGTAAACCGCCCAGAGAACCTCGGCTATGAGACGGTATACAAATGCAATAAATAAATAAACAAACAAGCAAACCTCAGTAGGCCAATGAAGAAGTTGTTCCTGAAGATTCTTGTGAACGTTAAGAGCTTGGGTATCCAACATTCAGTGAGATGGTATGTAGAATGCAGCTAAGAGAAATGATAAAGTAATATTTAGTATCTTCTAAAGTAGAAAAACAGAAAATGCTGCAACTTGAATTGCACAACTGATAAAAAGAATAAACTGTCATTGCTGTCATTCCAGGTTGGCAAAACGTGGAAAGAAATGTTACATGAGGTTCTGTAACTTCAAAATCAGGGATAATGTGACACAACCCAGAGCCAGCATGACCCCCTGAAGGTGCATACATCCCTCTAATAGCAAGATCACACCAGCTATGAAGACTATCTTAAAAGGATCCTTCCAGTTTAGTTACATCCTGTGACATAGTGCTGTCATGCCACTGATTTAAAGTGCAATGCAGAATCACTGGAATGGGCTGTACATCAGTGCAGACAGAGGCAGTGAGTAGTTCTGAGTGACATACCTGTTCCTGTTCAATCATAAACAGAAAGTTCAAGCAGTTTTGATGGGTAAATCTGAGAGTCCACCTTTTAGATTTTGTGACTGTAATCCATTGATCAATTACTCCAAGTACAACTACTGAAACTGATGAAGTTGATGGGGAAGAAGTAACTGGTGGTTGCATCTTGCCTAATATAAACATGACTGAAAGCCTTACCACATAAACAAAAATGTCATCTGAGGTTGTCATCTCTGTATTTTTCTGAATCTTTTGAAATTGAGGAGTGTGGCTGAGAGTGCCTGAGACAGCCATAGCTTACAGCTCTGCAGTCTGTCATAGTTTAGGTTTTGCATTACAACATTTTTTGCCAGATGGGCATGGATACATAAAAGGCTGCAGAAAGAAAGCAGTTTCGGGTGGCTTCATCTACTAGGGTGCACCTGTAATGTAAATAGAAAACTGAAGGGTGTAAATGTCTAACAGTGATTTGAGTCATTTAAAGAGATAAGATCCCCTGTTCACTCATCCATTTTTCCTGGAATAAAGATTAGAACCATATTCATAAGGCTCATTTTGGCTTGTCACTCAAAAAGGGTAGCCAGTCAGGCCTCATCAATGAAAATAATGGATGCTCAAAGTGTATTAATTAGCCTGCTCAAATCAGAGGTGACACTGAAGAGGAGAAGGGAATGCTATATGGTCTGCAGCATACTCATTCCATTTGGGGCTTGCCTGCGTATGGTTACAAGGAAGGTTTTGCTGCCCATCTCAGAAAGCGTTCCTTTGAATTTTGGGGTTTACCCTTGCATTAGAAAGGGAATTCCCTAGTGACAATTTTTTTCTTTTCAACTGAGAAAAAAGGTTTTTCATACTGCCCTGTGATCCACACTCTATTTTTATATTTGAAAACAAAACCTAAATGAGAAAGTCCTATTGAGATGCTTGTTATATAATAGTTACTTTCAGGAAATTATTATTATAATAATGAGTTATATGTGTACAGTAGTGTGATAAACCCCAAAATTCTGAACCATGACAATTATGGATATGAAGCAAGAGGCAATTTTTGGTGCAAATATTATAAGCGGTTGGATATGGAGACATAAGAAGAATGACAAATGGCAAGTTGACATGGTAAAACCTTACCAGCAGAGATTTCTGATTAATCTGAGAAGTAAGGAAAGATCACACCTGGAAGTCTTGAATATAGATGTAGATACAGTTTCAATCACCATCCAAGCATGTGTGCACCATCCAAGCATGTGTGCTAAAAGTGGGAGATTTTTTATGCTTTTTATTTCTATGAAAAGAACCCCATCTTTCAGCCCTAAAAATAAACACAGATACTATTTCTTCTTAGATGGAAATAATAATCCTATATCCATTACCAGTCATTAATCAGGCAAGAAACAATGCCAAAGAGCAGTGTTAACACATTAAGTAAACATTAGGCCACAAAAGAATTGACAATATAGTTATGCGAGAATCTTCATGTGTTTGTGAGTAGAATTTTCAATTTGAATGTATAGGGGTATTTTAATTTCTCCTTCTTACCCATCTCCACTTCTCTCACAGATAGATCTGACATTCAGACTTACCATTGCCATGTCCTCCTGGGCCATATCCTAGTAGTTTCTATTAATCTTTCTCAAATAGATAAACTGATAAATTTCTATCATCTTTTCATTTATGATGCCTCTCATTCTCTGTAAAACTTTGATCTTTGGTTCGATTCTTTTAAGCTCCTGCTTGATCTTTCTACCAGGGCATCTTTTGTTGGTTCTAATTCTGTATATTCAGCTGAATTTCTTTACAGTGTTGATAGATTTCTTTCTCTGCATGTTTGTATAAATTCAAGCATAAGCCTGTCAGAGAGCATGACTTCAACTCTGGCTTTGTTTGCCCTCAGTGTTGTAACCAAACTAGACTTCATAGCAGTTGCATCATCCCATTCACTAAACAATTCCCAATTAACTCAGATCACTAATAAGGCATGTACAGAAAGCATTATTTAATTGGTGCTATTTGTATCTGACACTGTGACATAGCCAAAACTGAATGATTTCATAACGTTGTGATGTCTTCCCACTCATTACAGGATCTCCAATGGCTAGGATTGCCCATCAAGGATAGTGATGACATAGTAATAAGAAGGGGGAGGAGCCAAACATCAATGGATGAGCAGGTGGGGAGGCAGTGTACAGGACCTCAAAAAATTAGGGGTTTGGGAATTGCTTTCCTTCAAAAGCTTTGCATCAAAGCAATAATTTTAATCTGAACCTAAACGAGACAACATTCAGTGGAGCCTGAGTCTATATTTCCAATTGCTGGCTCTTCTAATGCTAAAAACATTTTTTTGGTAGACACATATCAATAACAGAGATTGATATATTCCACCCACAAGCCACCACTGGTAAGAGGCATCAAGGCTAGACCTTTCAGATCAATGTGACTGCACTAAGTACAGTGGAGCCTGGAATTGCACCAACATACCAGCTGGAAATCTGTTCTTCAAACTTCTTCCACGCACCCTAATGTATACCAGAAATTAATATATATATCTATTATCAAGAACTAGGGTGTTACGATGACAATTTGGTATTTGGGCCTTAAAGGGCAGCCTGTGATGACAGACCATATGGTCATTTTCTGCCCTTTAATGTTCTCATGCAATAATGTATTTACAAGGCAACAGAGAGCCTATGAAGATAATGCCATCTGCTGCCACAGATACAGGAAGCAAAAAAATAGATTAAGAAAGCTAATAAATGAAAGCCTCTCAAGAAACAACCACGCCTGAACAGATATGTTTAATTTTTATTCTTTCCATTTGCATAGTATTGACCAAGGTGTACGGGGGGAAATTTGCACGCTAGTAAAACAAATGATCAAGCCCACAAATTTGATCTATCTTTGATGGCAAAAATAAATTAATGATACAAATTACCAGCTAATCTATTCAGTATTAAAGAATGGGTGGCTAGGGAGGGCTGGCAGTGGATCATTCATGTTTGAGTATTTATCATGTTATTGACTCTATATTGAGATCTGTTCAACAATCTCAGTGTAATTAAGTTTCGCAGCTTGTCTTTGTCAAAGCGACTGTACAGTATAAGGTCACACCTGATTGCCATAAACACAGCTAGATCCTAATAGATCAGCCTATCCCAACCTGGTACTCTCCAGATGTTTTGGACTACAACTCCCATCAGCCATAGCCAGCATGGCCAATGGACAGGGATGGAGTTTATTTTTATATGCATTTCATATATTTATATACTACTTAATACCAAAGCAGACTCTAAGTAGTAGAGTACAAAAAATAACAAAGAGAATCTAAAGCAAACAATAAAACCATAAACGCATCTCATCTAAAATACAATACCATATTGCAGCCCATAGCCAGGAAATGAAGAGGCAAAACAAGATGAAGTGTGGGTAAATCAAGGGCCACATTTATTTAAATTAACCCAATCAAGTGCTTGATTGCATAATAAGTGATCTGCAGAGAAAAGTGCAGGACCTAACTCTTACCCAGTCGGGTGAGGACACCCTGCCATGGACAAAGGGGTGGTCCAAGCCCAATCCCCTTCTCCATGCCCCATCCCCACAGGGTGGTTAGGGAGGCCTCCCTGCTCCACCCACCCTCAGGGCCTCACAACTCTGAGTGGGTGTTACAGGTTAGCCCCAAAGGTGAGCCTTATCCTGCCAACCGGCCGCAGAACCTGGAAGGCAGGACTCAGAACCCACCAATCACCTTAAAGGGTGCCTAAGGGTGCTTACCAAACTCTGTCCTATGAAATGCCTGCACATATCCACCAAACATGACCAAATTAACCTATTTACAAGATTAAAATAATGGGCCAGGCGACAAATCAGCCAAATCAAATTAAGCCAGAATAGCCAAATAAAGATGAGCCAATCAGCCGAATTAGAAGAGCAGCACAGGGTAGGCAAAAAACTTGTCAGCGAACGACGGCTGATGAGCTAAAAATTCCTACCCGGCCCATAAGCGACCAGTTAAACTTGTACTGCCCCAAGGGATCATGGGTGGGTGTCATGCAAGGCCCAAAAGAGGTGAAGGGAGATGGAGCAGAGCTTAAATAGCCACCCTGCTCCACCCCCTGGTGACATGACATGTGTGGCCACATCACCACCAACGGGGGGGGGGCTTTGAAGCCATGCCAGGTCTTCCCGGGATGGCTGCAAAGGCCCACCGTCACCAGAGCCCTTGATTCACTAGAAAAGACAATAATGCTGGGAAAAACAGAAGGGGGTAGAAAAAGAGGAAGACCAAACAAGAGATGGATTGATTCCATAAAGGAAGCCACAGATCTGAACTTACAAGATCTGCACAGGGTGGTTTATAACAGATGCTATTGGAGGTTGCTGATTCATAGGGTTGCCATAAGTCGTAATTGACTTGAAGGCACATAGCAACAACAATAGGGATAATTTTTTTTTAAAAAAAAGTGTTATTGGTTGAGGCAAATACTCTGAACTGAACCTGGAAACAAATAGGAAGTCATTGAAGTTGGTATAATCATATTGTCTGATCACTAGTCCCCAGCCAATGCCCTAAGAGCTGCATTTTGAATCAGTTGGAATTTCTGAACTACCTTTGAGAGCAGTCCTACATTTAGTGCATTACAGTAGTCTAATCTGGATTTAATTAATCACCAAGGCCTGGTCCAATTTCTATAGGAAAGAAAGAATTTGGCAAACTAGGCAAACCTAGTAAAAAGTGTTCCTGGCCATCACTGTTGCCTGGCTGTCCAAAAATAGCACAGAATCCAGGAACAGCCCAAGCTATATTCTTGTCCTTCAGAAGGAATGCAACTTCATTTAGAATAGGTTGTATACCCATTCTAAGATTGATAGAACTGCAAACCAACAGTATTTCTGGATTAAGTTTCAGCTGTTTGCCCCCATCCAATCTTGTAATACTGCCAGACAGTGGTTCAGGACCTCCACCAGCTTCCTAGGGATTACAAGATAGAAGTGAAAGGTGGAGACACATCAACTAAACTTCTGGACAATGTCCTGTAATGATTTCATGTAGATGTTATGCCTGCTGCTGACCTGCTATATGGTTTATATGAATACTGTTAGTTTTAATGTTGTTTTAGAAATTATATTGCATATGTAGTGGGTTAGGGTTGGGATACACACAAGCAATGTGCTGTTTCTGCAATAATTGGATTTGCCATCAGCTTAATTATTATTTCTGATATTCTCAATCTTTGCAGAGAGAATTTTGAAGTAGCAACTCTCCATGCCTGGTTTCCGATTCATTCTTCTTTTTTTCTGATTCTTTTTTTTAAATTCGCTTTGAAATCATCGATAGTGTGAGTGATACTTTTATGGATCTACTTTCTATGTGAGCTCTTCAAATGTGTATTCCCTTTTACTGATGTCAATGAAGTGTTGATTGTAACTGGCAGACAGAAAGCAGCAAGGGGGAATGAGGTGTTGATTGTAAGCAGGAGGGAAGACCTGATTGTCTGCCTTAATCTGCTCTGCAACACACTTGAAAAAGAATGTAAACAGACAATAATTACAGAGTTCAGAATAAAGATCAATACCAGTGGAAACTTGTGAATAAATAGTGATTATAATATCGATAATTCTCTGCAAAGCAATATATCGGAGGAGATTGGAAAAATGAAAATATATGGAGGAAAAAGGAACCAGATTGTTAATGACCACTAGGGGCCACACTTAAAATGAAATTTAAAAAAGGAGATTCCACACACCCCTCTCTCTCACTCTCTCTCACACACACACACACACACACACACACACCTGGGATTCAGTGGAATGAGGGGTGGCCTAACAGTGAGTTGGCCAGATATATTGGTGCTCCTGAGGAATAATCATTTGTAGATTTATATGTGTGTGTTTTGTGTTTTGTTTTGAACAATAATTTGTGGCATGAAACACAAATTTCCCTCCTTTTATACTGCCTTTGTTTAAAGTGCTTTCACATAGCAGCACTGTAATCTGGGTTATACTGACCTACACTGATATCTAACCCACTGACCGCTTGGTAGCACACCAACTTTGTTTAATTTGGATTCTTAATTCTTTCTGTTCTGAAAGAAGATTCTGATGATGTTTTTAGAAAAGAAACCAAAAGTATAAAATCAGTGCCAATCAAGCACCTTCACAGATGAAAATTCCAGAACATCCTGAAATATTAAGATTAGGATGGCTTCCAACAGCGAATGCTAAACTAGAGGTCTTATAGTATTTCTGGAGAATGCCAAGAAGTTGCTCTAGACTGTATCTCTACTCTGTGATCTGCTGCCGACCTGGATTCTAATATGGTTGAGATCATGTTGCCCTCTACATGATGCAAACAAATCCAAGCCATCTGCAGCCTATAGAAGTGATGCTCTAAACCCCTGAAAAAGGCACTGCAGCTTCCTTCACATTGATCCAAAGTGAAACAATAAAAGCATGGTTAGATCATTCCTATCCTGTTTTTTTGTAGTGGTTCCTTAATCTGCAAAATGAAGCCACTTCACATGATTAAACCAAATATAGTTTCGTTTTTACTGATTTAAAAGTCTCCAGTTTAACTACCACAGGTGAAGCTTTTCAGGTATGGAGACAAGCTCTGGGGAAAGCTGCATCCAGGGAAAAGCTATGTTCCCGTGTGCCAGGCTACTATTACAGGCATAGCCTCTGAGCCAGTAGACAAAGTGGCAACTATAATTCCAATTCATGGATTTCACCTTGCATTTTCAACAGTTGCAGTGTGTGTGCTTGACAGAGGAATTACAAAGCAGGGAACAGGTACAAAATCTATGCTTCATCTAGCCAGAGAAATGACCGAGGCATTGCCAAAATCCCCTTGTTCTTTCATTACAACAAAGTAGATCAGAGAACACTCTCTTCCTCTGGTGCCACCAAGTGAATCTGTTATAAAAATGCAGAGCCAAGAGTTGACACCCTTGTCATAAACAAATATCCAAACATGGAGAGAGAGATATATGTCTCTCTGTGTGTGTCTATCACAATTATGTTCATATATATATAATTTCCTCTGCATGTGTGTAGTGCATATATAATATAATTTCCACTGCATGTGTGTAGTGCATATATAATATATATAATTTCCACTGCATGTGTGTATATATGTTGCATCTGCCACCTTCTCAAGAAAATTCATCAGCAAGGTGGTTGTGGAGAATTCATAGGCATCCTCCTAAGAAGCAACACATTTTTAGTTCTGTCCGGCAGTCTAAATAAAGCACTCAAGGAGTTAATGGAGTCCGCCCGCGGAGTGTTTACTTTCTTCTGTTTGAAATCAAACATCTGATCTTTATCTGAGGTGACAGGTTTAATGCCTTTCTTCTTTGACAAATTTTGAGCTGAAGAGGAATGCAAACACATATATCGGTGTGGTTTTATAAGTGCTCATTGGAGCAAGCCAATATTGGCAGCTTTGCTCTCTAATACATAGCAGAACCATGAGCTGGTGCCACATATTTTAAAATAAAATAAAATAAAATATATCCTTTACATCATTTACATGGCTTTCGTGGGATTTATCAGAGGTCAGGTAATTTGACATGGATTTGGGCTATGGAGGAAAACTGCCAGTTTCTTTATATTTGAAATGTTTTAACCTAACCTTTATTTGTAATGGAACATAGTGCTCACAGAAGGTTAACATTTTCAATGCCAAGAGACTCAAAGACAATTGAAAATAAATCAGATGTTGATACCAGATTCATATCACAAAGGGATATGAAGGTAGATGTGCAGCCATTTTCAAGAGTGGAAACTGGATCAGACACAAAATGGGGTAGGAATTGTAAACCGTTTGCAGATCGGAAACCAAAAATATGTGCATAAACATCTAAGATGGTGTTAAATAAACACAATAGGAAATTATAGCACACAAGTATTTTGGCTAAAAAAGAACTGTGTAGGGGTGTGGGGACATGTGCACCTGCTCTGCCCCAACTCCGGCCCCATCCCTTCCTCTCCCAACCTTTCACACATTGAGCACAAAGGTGTGCAGGAAGATTCTAACGGTATCTAGCGGAATGTGGTTACAATCCTACCTTCATTCAAGTCTTGACTGTATGAAGTGTCAGGAGAGCAGGAGGGTGGCACACACAAGGATATGTGTGTGTGTGAGAGAGTGGGGTACGGTGCATGCCCCAATACCACAGCACACTTAGAGTCCTCACATATTCTTTTGAACACCAGGAATATTGCGGTAAGGAAAAGGTTGGCACTAGTTCCCCCCTCTTCTGAGATGGCCCAGTTGCTCAGCTAGTAAATGGCTTTATTGTAACCCCCCACTCTTTAAAAGAAATCTCATTAAGAGAGGCCTCACTTATTAACTTCCTGTCTATATTACGAGGTTAATCAAGACCTTCCTTTTTAGGGCAGCTTTTAGAACCTAATAGATTTACAGGAGCAGACATTTTATGCTTCGTGCTGTTCTTTTACATTCTTTATTGTAATCATTTTATTACTCTGTTTTATTAACGTTGATATGTATTTTATCTTTTTTGACTGTAGGCCACTTCAGGGCTGATTACAATAATCCTAATAATAAATGGTTCACTGTATTCTGTTTAGCTACAACATTTCAAGAAAGATATATTTAGACTGAAGGATTTTCATAGGAGAGTGACAAAAATGATGAAAACATGAAAGACCCAAAAGGACAAGCTGAAGATATCAGGGTGTGCAGAGTCTGAAAAGAACAGATTAAGAGATACCTGCAGTTTTCAACTATCTAAATGCGCCGAGGACTGGTCCATGCAATCAAGTTTATCGCTTGATTTCTCTACAACTGTTTACTGCACACTTACTCCTTGTTCGCATATGCGTGTCATCACTTAATTCCTCTACACTAGAATACTGTAGGGCCAAACCATATACGCGCTAAATGTGCACTTGCCACTTTGGCTATAACCCAGTTGATTTTGCCACAATCAAAATGATGAATATGTGAACAAGCTCTTGGCTGGCAGGTGAATGAATCAACTGACTCAACTGGACAGCATTGTGTTTGAGGCAATATGAAAATTTTCTGTGGTGGGCCCATTCACACGTATTACTGAGAATCCCGATTCAGCTGGAACTCTGCACATCACATGAGACTATGTGTACATGGTAGCACTGCCCTGAGCAATGAGTGAGGCCCTCTTGCAAAGGAAGTGGAGGAAGATGATGCAATTCAAGTATTAAGGGAAGCCAAAGATCCTCTCCATAGTCGTCACGGTATAGGGGAATTTCCCTGTCATATCCAATATCCTGTAAGTGCATGCCTAATTGGACACCAGAACTTCAACCATATCTAATACAAGTGCCCTTATTTTGTAAATTAATTCTCTACATTAATCAAAGGGCACCCTCCAGCAAGCACTTTCCTGCAGTAATTGGATTCCCTTAATTTACATTTCCTGTCCCAATGTTGACAAAGTTGTACCCCAGTAGCCAGCTCTGATTGGCCCAGAGACCACCCATCACCTCCTGGCCACTCTCTGGCAAGACAAATCATATTGTGATGTCTAATTACAACTCACTACCTGCATTTTATCATTTCATGTCTCTTGCATCTAGCCTCATCCTTAACAAAATCACCCTGTGTGAGAGGAAAGTCTCTTTCCTATAAAGTCTCTTCCCATTAGGAAGTCCATTTCCTATAACTGCCACTTCTCAGTCCTCAGTTTGTTCAGTCCTTTAAGCATTTTATTTGTCGAACTGCTCCATGTTGCTCTTCTTCAAGCCCGCTCCATACAGCAGACCGAAAGTTTTCAGAAATACATGTATAAGGTAAAGATAAGGATGGGAAAGGCCTAGCAATTGAACATGACAGGGCACTACATCTAATTGTGGAATTTACATTGTGACATTATTCTCTGTGGACTAGGCAATGTTTTAGGTTCCATCTGCCTTCATGTTTCTTTGATTTAATGACTATATATGTGGGATTATATCCATTAGGCATTTGGTGTCTGTTGTTCAAGTCTCCTGAAGTTTCTATGACTGTGACTAGTGGAGACAATTATGGACAGGTGCTGTGAAACGTTCTGGTTGAGAACCAGTATAGCATTTCTGGCAGCTCAGAGATACTTGATATTATATTCATTCTAAATTGAAATGTTTACAAATATTATTCTGACATATGAAGATAAGTCCATTCTTTCAAATGTAAGCAAGTTTTGCTTTAGGAATCTAACAATGAAATCCTATGCATATCTACTCAGAAGTAAATCCCACAGAGCTCAATGAGACTTACCCTCAGTAAGTGTACATAGAAGATTTAACCAACCTGATGCCCTCCAGATGTTGTTGGACTACAACTCCCTTCAGCCCCAGACTGCCGGTGTTACCAGAGTGACTTGAATAAAGCAGATGGAGTCCAGAGAGAAAGAGCCTGATAATATTTTACTGATATATGATATGAGGAGAAATAAAACAGAAAGATTTGTCTTTCTTAGATCAGGCCTACACAGGGGAAAATCTCCTTCAGAATTACCTTTCGTTCCAGCTCCACCAACTATCAAATCTCAACCTTCTTCCTCACTGACAGCTAACTCCCAACTGACTAGAATCTCCAGCCAATCAGAGTCTGCTGTCAGCCAGATCAATAACAGAATTAACTCTTACGTTGCTGAATGAATGGGCCCTGCTATTGTACTTCCAACAGCTGGGCCAATGATCAGGGACGATGGGAATTGTTCAAAACATCTAGATGGCACAAGGTTGGAGTAGGCTGGTGTACAGGATTGCAGCCATGTTCATTTTTAGGTCATAATTTTGGGCAACTGTGGTGGAAAATGCAGGAGAAAAGCATAAAAGCAATGTATTAAAACAAAACTTGAAAATATATTCCAACAGCCCTAGGAGATAGGTAACTAAGAAATGAGCTTCATGGAGAAGTACCTTGGTCTCTCAAATCCTAGTCCCACCATTGGCTGTCATTTCAGAATTCTTAAAATCAAAGCATTTCTTGCAATATTTAGCCAAGAGAAAGAGGGAAGTAGAAGCCTATCCACACAGCAGTTTTATTCTGGTTCTATTCCACTTAAACTACAATAGCTTTGGTGAGAAATCTCCTTTAGAGATCACAGAACTACATTTCCCTGGAAGCTCTGGGAAAGGTTCTGGCAGTTAAAGTGGAATAGAACCAGAATAACACTGCTGTGTGGATAGGGCCAAGGAGGAGGAGGAGGAGAGTTTGTGTTTTCTTTATGGCTGTAGGGCTTTTTGAATCAGTTTTATAAGGCCCAATAAGTGTCAATTGCAAGCAAACTTTTATTAGGCCCCACTTCAAAACACCCAGACAGGTTGTAGAGGGTGAGGATTCTGTAATTGTAGAAAAAGTGAAAGTGGATCCTGATGACAGCATCCCATCTACATCACCAAGCAGTTTGGTAGCAGTAGGAGATGAATGTGTATCCACTGAATTAAGTAATTCAAGCAGTATCACTGACAGCGAGAAAGGATAGTCAAATGGCGACAATGAAAGAGAAGCAGAAAGCACTATTGTATTACCTTAGAAGAAGGTTGTATAATCTCAGAAGGCGGCATGGCTGTAAGAGGGTGTGGTGTGACTATCATGAAGGGACCCTGCACTTCTGAATTTGTCACTACACTGCTGTTTAGTGGGGGGAGAGAAAAACATGGTACTTAATATTACAAAGATGTACCACTCTGGTTAAAGAAATCAAAATGTTATGATAGGATTGCCAGGTCTCCGATTTTCATCCAGAGACTCCAGATTTTTGGGGTCCTCTCTGGGTGTCTGGGTGAGTCACTTTAATCTCCAGACTCTCCGCTTTAATTTTTTTTAAAAAATTAAGTTTCTAGGTAGTTTGGTTCAAGATATACAACAAAACGTCAGCCCCCCCGCAACTTCTGTTACATGAGTTTGTAGATGACTGCTCTAACCCCACTCTTTCAGGTTTCTAGCCAATAAGTGAAATCAGGGTTGTGATTGACAAAGCAGTAGCTAGACCCCATTGCAAAGCCAGAAAACGGTTGGTTTTTCCGGCGTATCTGAAAATCTCATAAATTGAGTTAGCTTTCAGTCTTTTTCTCTCTTGTACATAGGAGTCAAACAAGTTTAAATTTTCCTGGGCTGTTGAAGAGGGCAGTGTTTTGAAAACCTTACCAATATGAAGCTTTAGTCCTATATTCACTTTTCTGGGACTAAAGTTGCAATACTAATCCTGCATACCTGGCATAAATCGTATTGAATTCAATAGGACTTACTTTTGAGTAGACATGGTTAGGATCGGGCTGTAAATTAATGGGAATTTTGAGTGAACAGCAAAGAATTGTGTTTGTGCTGTAAATCTTTCTGTCTCCCTCCAATCCTATTTTTAAAGCAATTAGGCAGGGCTTACTTAGGTGTCACTGCTTTTATTTGGTAGGAAACTAATACTGATTTCTTTTTTTAAAAAAAAGTTCTGGAATGACCAACTGGTTTTGACAAGAAACTATTATATGGGGTGTATTATGCAGCCAGGAGAGTGGCTGTATACTCTAGTCAGCATGGATTTTTTGCATTCCGCAATGTTAAATTGAAAATACCCCCCATGCCATTCTGATCCTTCCCATAAGTTCATTTCAAAACAAAATCTTACAAAACGTATAGTCCTGAACTCAAAAACGCTTCCTTAACAACCCTCTAAATTTTCATAGTGATACACAAATCAGCCAGAGAGAATTGAGAGTTCAAAGTGTAAAAAGAGAGAGAGAGAGAAACCAGAGCCCTTTCGGACTTTTCTGTCAGAGTTCTCCTAATCTGTTGAAATAAATTAAAAATCAACCATGTTCACAGAGTACCTGTAATCCTATTACTGACCTTGCCCCATACTCTGACCTTCATCTTCTGCAGTTGAAAAGTTGAAAAAATGCCTGGCTGGTTTTTAATTAATTTAAGAAATTTTGCTTGAACTCAATTGTAATGTCAAGCATGCTCAGTAAGAACCAACTGTCAGTGTTCTTAAAGCCAGACTCACAACTGCTTGGCTTGGCTAAGCAAGGGGCCATACCCACACCAGACTTTGATTTCACTTGAGACAGTCATGGCTCCCCCTAAAAAATCCTGGGAAGTGTAGTTTGGAAAGGTGCTGAGAGGAGACTCCTATTCCCCTGAGAGAGCTCCAGTGGCCAGAGTGGTGTAACAGTCAGCTGCTGTAATTGAAGCTGTGTGAGTGAAACAGGGCATCTCTTAGCAACTCTCAGCACCCTTCACTAACTACACTTCCCAGGATTCTTAGGGAGAAGCCATGACTGCTTAAAGTGAAATAACAGTCTGGTGTGGATGTGGCCAGAGACAGCTTTGGTTTAAATTTGGGTGGAAATTTACATATACCTGCTGTAGAATAAAAAGGTGGGGGAAACCCTGAAAATGAATGATACTGTTCATAATGTTTTCCTTTTGGAAAGGAAAAGGGCTTTCCCTCTGCTCAGTGCCCACCCACCCGATCTCCTCCCCTCCCCCTTCCTGCCCTCCTCCTCCCCCTCCCACCCCTTCCGCAGGTCAATTTCACCTATCCTAAGCATGATTGCACAGGAGTAAATCCCACTGAACTCAAAAAGCATGCAAATGATCAAACGTCCTCCCCTCCTCCTTCCTCCTAGCCCCTCCCTCTTGCCCCTTCCCTCTCCCTTCCTTCATCCCTCTCTTCCCCTCCCCCATCCCTTCCAACCCCCTCCTTCCCTTCCACCCTCCTCCTCCCCCATGGTCAGTTTTACCTATCCTACTGCCTCTCAGCTTCAGAGGAAGGCAATGGTAAACCACCTCTGAAGATGACTTACCATGAAAACCTTATTCGTATGGTCACCATAAGCTGGAATCGACTTCAAGGCAGTCCATTTCATTTTCAACCATGACTGCAGGGGAGTAAATCCCACTGAACTCAATAAATATGCAAATGATCAAACCTGCCTTCCCCTCATCCTCCCTCCCATCACCTCCCTTTTGCCCCTCCCCCCTTCCCTCCTCCCTCCCCCTCCCCTTCCAAACCTCTTCTTCATCTCCTACTCCTTCTGTTCCCCTCTCCCCCTTCTTCCTTCCCTCTACTCTCCTCTTCCCTCCCCCTCCTCCTCCACCATGGCCAGTTTTACCTATCCTATCATTGACTGCATAGGAGTAAATCCCGTTGAACTCAATAAGCATTCAATTGATCAGACTTGACTTTCTGCTCCTTCCCCTCTCTTCCCCCTTCCCCTTCCCCCTTCCTTCTTCCTTTTCTCCCTTCTTTCTTCCTCCTCCCCTGCCCACTCCAGGCTTCCATTCCCATGGTCAGTTTTACCTATCCAACGCATGATTGCATGGGAGTAAATTCTGTTTGGTATTTTAAAAATATAAGGTGAAATAGGAACTAAGTTTTGTGGTCCTGTTTCTTAGTAGAGATATAAAAATGCAAGCAGCAGAGTGAGATAAACCAGTCCCACCTTTCCTAGGCACAAATAACAACAGACACAATCTTCTTAGGTAAAAGATAAAGAATATTTACTCACAACCTTTCATATGTTCAGAAACATAAGCTCTAGCTTAGATGAAAGAAAAATAGAAGTCTCAGTCCATCTTAATCTTTAGTAGTGATGCTATCAGAAGAGAGCATCTACCATACAGCCTCTCCCAGAGGTAAAAAAATCAGCAAAGGAGAATATGCAGGAATCTCCAGGACAAAGGAGGAGGAAGCCAGGTAACTAATCCCACCCATTAGGAAGTTACATCATGGTAAACAGGTACACAGGACATTTCCCCAAATATCCCTTAAAGTGAACATGCAACTTTGCCTATTCCAACAAATTCCACTGAACTCAATAAACATGCAAATGATCAAACCTACCCTCCTCTTTCCCCCGCCTGTCTACTCCAGGCTTCCCTCCCCATGGTCAGTTTTACCTATCCTAAGCATGATTGCACAGGAGTAAATTCCACTAAACTCAATAAACATGCAAATGATCAAACTTTCCTCCTCCCCCTCCTGTCTGCTCCCATCCCCTTCCTCCCTTCCCCATCCCCTGTGGTCAGTTTCACCTATCCTAAGCATGACTGCAGGAGAGTACATGCCACTGAACTCAATAAGCATGCATATGATTAATCCATTCTCAGCAAACTTGCACAGGATCCCATTTCTTATCTCCCGGACTAAAAAGCAGGGAAATTCACTAATAGGCAAAAAACCGTGTGGTTTAAGAATGTACTGCCAGGGCTCCTGATAATCTGATACACTAAGAAACAGTTTACTTAGCTTGTGCGTAAATCTAGCACTGGCCATCCATTACCCCATGTCTTACTATCTGAGCAACACCGAGCTCTTTGCTGAGTACCTCGCCCTCGATCAGTACAGAGCCGCTGCCGCAGAAGAGAGAGGAGACAAGTTTTTCCTCTGTTCTTATTGCATTGTTCTTGTTGTATTGTATTTGCATTGTTTGCATTGCATTGTATTTTTACTGTATATTTTTTACTGGTTATTTCATATATAATTTTTTTTGTAATATGTTTTATAATGTTTTGTTCACCACTTTGGGGGCCTTTTGGCCAAAAAGTGGTATATAAATAAACTATAATAATAATAATAATAATAATAATACCTATAGCCAACAAATATTTCTATCAAACTTTAAAAAACAGGTAAATTGGGCAGCTATAGTGAATGCACCAGGGGAGCAGGAGACCTGACCTCCTCTCTGAGATATTGTACTGCCTTACAAATTTGTCAAAATGCAAACACAATTTGGGTTGGTCTTTCACAGTCCAATCCACTTGCTGTGTAACTTGGAAGAATTTGGTAACATGTGCCTCTGAGCATGACCTAGAGCAGAGGTCAGGTCTCCTGGTGCATTCACTACAGCTGCCCAATTTCCCTGCTTTTTACATTCTTACCATTCTTAAACCGCAAGGGTTTTTTTGCCTATTAGTGAATGTATTTTTACATCTCCAGTGCATGTGTATATATGGAGTCTTTCCAACAACCCTGTGAGGTAGGGTTGGAAACCAAGACAGCTCACAACAAGAAATAAATCCCTTTAAAATCCAATAACCTTAAAACAAGTCTAAAACAGTTGCACAACAGTTTAAAGTGGCATGATTCTGGATGTTCAGTTGGGTAATGTTCCTTATCACTTGAGGTTGCAGTCCTGTGCACACTTCCCTGTTTGAGTAAGCCCCATTGAATACATTGGGACTTGCTTCTGAGTAAACATGCATGGAATTGCACTATAAATACCTTACAGGTTGTGTAAATAATAAACATCTTTGACATCCATGTTTATATAAATATTTTTTCATACTATGTCTTGATATGTATCTGATTTCACACTATGACTGTACATTGTTATTTCCTCTACATTTTAAGTATGCCCTTCTTGCATGGGATGGTCATGGTTCCCCTCTGTTATTTTCATCCTGATGGGCAGATTAGACTGAGAGATAGTGAGTAGCCCATGGTCACCAAGTAGCTGGTTTCCATTTTAAAAAATAATTAAAACGATGCAGGCAAAGTTTATGAAGTAATGCAAATCCACACAACACATTTAAAGCACACCCAACTCACATTTAAAGTGCATGACTTTACCTAAAGAATCCTGGGAAGTGTAGTTTCCTGCTCACAGTTATAGATTCCACCACTCTTAACAAACTACAGTTCCCAGTATTCTGTGATGTGATTCATACGCTTCAAATATATGTTGAATGTGCTTTAAATGCATGGTGTGGATCTACCCTAGGTATGTTATGCATTAATTAGTGAATTGAAAACAACAATTTTAAAATATAATTTTTAAACAGGAGAAGGGTTCAGTGGTAGGGCACATGCTTTGCATGCAAAGGTCCAGAATTCAATCTCTGGAACAGACTATTGCATGAAATCCTGTAGAGCCAATGCTACTCCATGTCATCAGTACTGAGCTAGATAGTACCAAATGGCCTGAGTCAGTATAAAGCAGATTCCTTTCTTCCTAAAAGAGGAAAGAGATCCAAGGGCCACAGTGACGATGAAATTTATTTATTTTACTTACAACATTTATATACCACTTTACTGTAAAAAATCTCAAAGTGATTTACAGAAGGAATTAAAACAATAAAATTATTGGCAAAAACAGTTAAAAACAGGTATTTAAAAATTCAAAATAATAAAACCAACCATGAGTTAAAAACAAATAAAAAACACAATAGCTTCTTCATGCCCTGGTATGTATGTATGTACTGCCTTCAACTCGATTCCGACTTATGGCGACCCTACGAATTGGGTTTTCATGAGGCTGAGAGTCAGTGACTGGCCCAAGGTCACCCAGTGAGCTTCATGGCTATGTGGGGATTCAAACCCTGGTCTCCCAGGTCATAGTCCAACACCTTAACCACTACATCACACTAGCTCTCGTAGGCTTGCCTAAACAAAAATATATTTAGCAAGTGTAGAAAAGAGTACAATGAAAGCGTCTGCTTAATATCAATAGGTAGGAAGTTCCAAAGCGTAGGTGCTGCCACATTAAAGGACTGATTTTTACAAGAGCAGAACAACTACTATGTGGCACCCATAACATGGAAATCACACCGTGAACTTGGCCTGGTAGCAAATCAGCAACCAGTGCTGATTTCAGTGCAGATGTATTATGTGCTGATAGGGCCTCATTCATGCCAGCAATCGTGCCACAGCATTCTGCAGTAACTGCATACCCCTGGTCAGGTTATGCTGCATGGGGATTTCTGTCATCTTGGCTGTCTGGCTGCCAGGATTTTTTCAGTTTTGGTTTTTGGTTAGGAATTCTGACTGTTTGTGGGATGTTGAGTTTTCTGCCTTACTCAAAGGAATCTTGTTGTGGTTGGTATGGTATTGCGTTTAGGAAATCATCACTGTCTGTTGTTCTTGTTTTTCTATTAGCAATTTATTTACCTTTAACCTCACTCCCTTACATCCATAGAAGCAACAACAGTGGTTCCTTGTGCTCAGCTCAATCACGTTAAATCAACTGATGATGCACCTTGTTATTTGCATGACAGTTTGTTTCTTGACCAATAGTGGTAAAAGAGAATTCACACACTGGGAAGTGTGGCTGCAATTGTCATTTCCAAGCTGCTACCTGTGAAGGTAGACCAAACCATGTGTGTTTTCTCTCTGTCAATTATTACTGACTGGAATTGGATTGGCTGTCAAAGTGAGTTTACAGCAGTGCACAGAGTACACCGAAAAGGGTTGAGAATCTTCTTACTCTTATTCATTTCTCAGACTTATTTTTGTAGTGAAGGATAAAATCTGTAAAGAAATTTGGAGCAGCCATGTTTGTTTGTTTGTTAGTTTATTATTTGATTTATATCCTGCCCTTCCTCCCAGCAGGAGCCCAGGGCGGCAAACAGAAGCGCTAAAAACACGTCAAAACATCATAAAAACAGACCCTAAAATACACCAAAACAAAACAACGTTAAAAACATTTTTTTAAAAAAGCTTTTAAAACATCTTTTTAAAAGGGTTAAAAAATATTGTTTTTAAAAAATATATATTGAAAAGCAATTCCAAAACAGACCAGATTGGGATAGGTCTCAACTTAAAAGGCTTGCTGAAAGAGGAAAGTCTTCAAAAGGCGCCAAAAAGATAACAGAGATGACGCCTGCCTAATATTTAAGGGGAGAGAATTCCATAGGGTAGGTGCCGCCACACTAAAGGTCTGTTTCCTATGTTGTGTGGAACTGACCTCCTGATAAGATGGTATCTGCAGGAGCCCCTCACCTGCAGAACGCAGTGATCTACTGGGTATATAAGGGGTAAGACGGTCTTTCAGGTATCCTGTTCCCAAGCTGTATAGGGCTTTGTACACCAAAACTAGAACCTTAAACCTGGTCTGGTAGCAAATGGGCAGACAGTGCAATTCTTTCAGCAGCAGGGTGACATGTTGACAATACCCTGCCCCAGTGAGCAGTCTCGCCCCTGTATTTTGCACCAGCTGCAGCTTCCGGACCATCCTCAAGGGCAGCCCCACATAGAACGCATTACAGTAATCCAGCTTGGAGGTTACCAGTGCATGGACAACAGTGGTCAGGCTATCCTGGTCCAGAAACAGCTGCAGCTGTCTTTGTTGATGTGTGAACGTTGTTGCGTGACAGCGCACATTACTTTGGAGTTAAGTTGAGCAAGAAACTTCACAGAGGCTTGAGAAAGTTTTAAGAGTCTTTACTAAGACATTACGGCCAAAGGCTTAAGAGAATAGATACAAGTAGAATTCTCCCCCCCCTTCAAGGAGAAGCTCTCAGTTCAGAGACAAGACACAGACAGACAAAGAAAGAACCAACAGCAGGCTGTTACAACTTTCCCAGTTGTTATCTCCCATTACCATGACAACCTGTCTGGCCTTGAATGTCTGCTCTCTCAGGCCAGGCATAGCTGATAACACAGCTCCTCTCCCATACATCTTGAAACATTTCAGACTTGATGAAAAAACACATTGGTAGTACGGCCTAGTAAGCCAACATTTCCCCCTTTCATCATGTCTGTAAATCCATTACAACAATAACAATAACAGTAATACATTTCTACAATACAAAGTAATGCATTTCAATACAGTGCGTCATACATTTCCAGTTCAGTACATTACAGGACATCTCAGTACATTTTCAAAACTTTATCAATCAAATTTCGGTTGCACACAAGTCAGATACAGTGTCTCAGGGTCCATCTCAACCTCTTTGTGCATCCCTGGACTGGTTATTAATCCTACCGTGAATCTATCAGGCGGTTTGCCAATATTGGATCTCTCAGAACGTCTCAAAGGCACTAGAGCTTCTGCTCTCCCAGCCCCCCCCCCATTTGAGCTGGTGCTTGGTACAGCCTGCGGAGGACATTCCATTTCCTCAGCCTTGCGTTTCTTTGAACTTCGTTTCCCACAAATGAGTTCATTTAATGCATCCCTAAGTGGAATTTGTGTGCCTTCCACTTTTACGTCAAGGTTTGGTTTAAATGTTTGTGCTTGTGTTTGTGCTTGTGTGTCAGCTGACCCTGTAAGAATGACTGTTTGCCTTTGATCCCAAGGCTTTTCTGCAACTTTAATGCTTCTGCTCAGAATTAATTGCTGTGTTTCTGGTATCCAAACTCTGAAATATGCATTCTGAAACCCCAGAACAAATCCCTGTTGTGCTCTGGGTGCAAGTTTGCCCCTTGTTTTTCCCTGTGGAATGTGGACCCAGCATCTAGCTCCAAATTTCTGAATGTGTTGCACTTTCGGCTTTCTCCCAGTGAGTTTCTCATAAGGTGACATTCCAAGTGCACTGTGTAACACCCTGTTGTGAATGTAATTCGCATACATAATTGCCTCTCCCCAGAAAGAATTCCCTAAACTGGAATCCATTAACATGGCTCTCATTGCTTCCTGAAGCACCCTGTTTTTTCTCTCAGAAGTCCCATTGGAAAATGGGCTAAATGGAGCTGTGAAATTCTGGTTTATTCCCTTACTCTCAAGGAAGTCACTCAATGCTTTACTCGTGAATTCCCCTCCCTGGTCTGAGCGTATAGCCCCCACCGTGGTGCCATGTTGAGTTTCGATTCTCTTAATGAACAGTTTCAGCTTCTGCTCAGCTTCACTTTTATGCTTGAGCAAATAAAGATGAGTGTACCTTGAAAAATCATCTACCACTACCATAAAGAATTTAGCACCTCCTCGTGAAGTGTTTATTGGCCCTGATAAATCAACATGAATGAGTTCATAGGGAGCTGATGTGGTCCTTTCAGCCTCCCGGTTTATGGGTGCAATTGTCATTTTCGCTTTATGGCAAGCATCACAATCCATCATTAACTGTCCACAATCTTTCAAACGCATGTTTTCACTATGCATCGGGGTTTTCTTTATCGTGTCAAAGTTTGCATGCCCCAGCCTCTGATGCCATTCATGGACGCAGCTTGATGTGTCTGTGCCTCAGCGTTTAACACAGCACACCCTGCTTGACTGCTCTTTATTACAAACTGGGAATCATTCAGGCTTCTCTGCAAGCACACTTGATCACCCCTCATTACATAACATTTGTCTCTGTCAAACAACACTGAAAACCCACAACTGGTCAGTTTTCTCACAGACAACATGTTATGAGACAGTTCTGGTACAAACAAACAATCTGACAGTATTCCAAGCTTATCAAATCTCACCAGTCCTCGAGCCTCCACATTTTTACGCGATCCATCCGCTAGTTGAACAAAGTCATGCTCATCTGTAGACGTGTGAAACAAACTCCTGTCTGTAATTAATATATGGCTCGCACCACTGTCAAGAATCCAGTCAACAGGTCCTAAATCTTGAGACTTCTGTTTACAAACAAAGTTCACACTGCCCTGCTTCCAGCCTCTGTCCCTGGAGTTTCGCTTGACTGCACAGTCTCTCTGGAGATGCCCACGAGCTCCGCAGACATAACAAGCCTTTAGCCGCTGCTGCTCCGGCTTGTAATCCTGCTTGCTTCCGACTGCCTCCTTCGGCACGGCACTTTTCTTCGCCTCCTGCCTCCGTTGCCATTCCTGGCTCAATTTTTCCTCAATAAATGCAACACTGAGCCCCCCATCGGGCATGGCTTCAATTCCCATAACAAAATTATTCCAACTCCCATCGAGTGAAGCCAGGATCAAATAGGTCTTCTGAAGCTCACTGTGTTCAACGCCTCGGTCCGTCAGCTCTGCAAACAAGCATCTGAATTCCGTGAGATGCTCACTCATTTCGCACTCACCCGTGAAGCGCATCTGGTACAGCTTCCGCGCCAAACACAATCTAGATCCCGTGGTCTGTTGCACATGAAGGGCCTCCAACACGTCCCACATCTGTTTGGCATTTGTAACATCTCTCACGTGTAGCAGTTGAGAGTCGGATAGAGCCAGAGTAATAACAGCCTGCGCCCTCTCATCATTCCGTACCCAGGCCGCTGTAAGGGGTGCAGGGGGTGTTCCTTCAATAGCTTCCCATAAATCCTCTTTTATTAGGAAAGCACACTTCCTTGGCTTCCAACTGCCATAATTCTTTTCATTAAGTCGTTCCAACGGCAAGCCTCCAGACAAGTTTACAGCCTTGTTCGCTCACCTCTGTCTGGCACAATCAATCAAGCTGCCCTCTGGATCTCCGTCTGCCGTTCAGACCAGCCACTTACTCTTGTGTAATGCGCTGTGGATCTGGGCCCATAACCCTGTTGATGTGTGAGCGTTGTTGCATGACAGCACACGTTACTTTGGAGTTAAGTTGAGCAAGAAACTTCACAGAGGCTTGAGAAAGTTTTAAGAGTATTTACTAAGACATTACGGCCAAAGGCTTAAGAGAATAGATACAAGTAGAATTCTCCCCCCCCTTCAAGGAGAAGCTCTCAGTTCAGAGACAAGACACAGACAGACAAAGAAAGAACCAACAGCAGGCTGTTACAACTTTCCCAGCTGTTATCTCCCATTACCATGACAACCTGTCTGGCCTTGAATGTCTGCTCTCTCAGGCCAGGCATAGCTGATAACACAGCTCCTCTCCCATACATCTTGAAACATTTCAGACTTGATGAAAAAACACATTGGTAGTACGGCCTAGTAAGCCAACAGTCTTACCAGCCGAAGCTGGTAAAAGGCACTCCTAGCCTTGGAGGTCACCTGCCTCTAGTGACAAAGATGGATCCAGGAGCACCCCAGACTACGGACCTGCTCTTTCAGAGGGAGTACAACCCCATCCAAATCAGATAACTGACCAATGATCTGAACTCGGGAACCACTAACCCACAGTGCCTCCATCTTTCTAGGATTCAGACTCAGTTTATTGGCCCTCATCCAGCCCACCACCAAGTCGAGGCAGCGGTCCAGGGCTTGCACGGCCTCTCCCGATTCAGATGTTACAGAGAAATAGAGCTGGGTATCGTCAGCATATTGCTGACGCCTTGCCCCAAATCTCCTGATGATCACTCTCAAGGGCTTTATATAGATGTTAAACAGCATGGGGACAAGATGGTACCCTGCGGGACCCCAGGGGGCCAAAAGACAGTCACCCAATGCTATTCTCTGAGAGTGACCCTGGAGATAGGATCGGAACCACTGTAAAACAGTGCCTCCAATACCCATCTCACCAAGTCGGCCCAGAAGGATACCAAGCTCAATGGTATCAAAAGCCTCTGAGAGATCAAGTAAGAATAACAGGGTCGCACTCCCCCTGTCCTTCTCCCAATAAAGGTCATCCATCAGGGCGGCCAAGGCCAATTCAGTCCCATAACCAAGCCTGAACCCAGACTGGGATGGGTCAAGATAATCTGTTTCATCCAAGAGTACCTGCAACTGCTGCGCCACAACCCTCTTAATCACCTTCCCTAAAAAGGGGGTATTTGCAACCGGTCAGTAGTTGTCACAAACCAATGGATCCAGGGTGGGCTTTTTCAGGAGTGGTCGTATTACCGCCTCTTTCAAGGTGGCTGGAACCACTCCCTCCGCAATGATGCATTGACCTGGATCCACTTGGTCAAACCCCCTCGGGAAGCTTTAATAAACCAAGAAGGGCAAACGTCAAGAGGACACGTTGTTGGCCACATCATCACAAGCACCTTGTCACCAGGCCGCATCAACTGAAACTGTTCCCAAGAAGTTGCAGCAGACATTGCACAGGACACGTCATTGGGGACTACAGTAGATGTGGATGGGGCATCAACACTGCTATGGAGGTGGGCAACTTTACCCTCAAAGTGCCTTGCAAACAATTCACAGTGGGCCTCCAAAGGGTCTAAAACTCCATTTCTTGTTGATGTCAACAGACCCCTGACAATACCTGCGCTCTAACTGTCATCCAGCCTGTTTCATTGCCCTTAGCTCACTGGTGTACCAAGGTGCAAACCGGCTCCATAATGCTAATGCAATGTTAAAAGGTAGGGGTAGGGCATTTTAGCCAGGACCCAGTGCCTGCAGGAGGAAGGGGGCCACCATCGCCCAGGGAAGGAGACCCATTTGCTGCTGCTGTCTGTCTGCCTGCCTGCCTGCCTAGTTGCTGCTGCTGCTCAGCTACCACCACCGCCCTCTTCCTGTTGGACTTCTGCTCTGCAGGTGTCACGCCTTGCAGGACCAGTGTTTGCACCTTGTGTTGGGTCAGTGGGACGGACTGGAGATTCTCTTGGTGTACTGCCCACCCCGCTGCCCAACAGACTCCCTAGCTGAGCTGACGGAGGTGCTCTTGGGTGTACTGTTGAGATCCCCCAGACTGTTGGTTCTGGGGGATGTCAACATCCATGCTGAGGCCACCTTATCCGGAGCGGCTCAAGGAACCTATTAAGTTGGTCAGCCCCCAGAGACTAATGGATCCGGATGGTTTCCAAAGGGCTCTGGGGAGTTTTTATATGGATTGTATTTGTGCTTCTGTTGTATGTCGCCCAGAGTGGCAGACTAATCTCTGCCAGATGGGCATCTAACAAATCTAATAAATAATAAATAATAATAATAGGGCTGGCACTCCTGTCGAAACCCTGGTTGAATTGTAGAATACAGAAATGACCTGGGCGGTTGACACAATTGCTCCTGAGCACTCTCTCCTGTGTAGAGCTCGTACAGCTCCATGGTATACCTCAGAGCTGAGAGCGATGAAACAATATAGGAGACGGCTTGAGTGCAGATGGAGATGAACTCCTGGTGGATGCAATTACACACTGGTGCCTATGGTAAGCTGTATTTAGGGGCAGTGAGGGCAGCAAAAAACCAATATTTTGCTGCCACTATCAAATCATCAATCTGCCACCCAGCAGAGCTCTTCAGAATTGTCCAGGGGCTATTACACGCTGGCCCTAAGGACATGGTAGAACCATCTGAGTCCTGCTGTAATGACTTTGCTAGGCACTTCCAGGATAAAATCTTTAGCATCCGCCAGGACTTAGACTCCAGTGTTATAGCAGGTGAATCAAGCGGGGTATCCAGAGCACAGCCTTGTCCCTATTTCTTGGATGAGTTTCAGTTGGTACAGACATAATATGAGGCTTGCCACAAACATCCACAAGCAAGCCACACGGCTTAGGACCACAATACTTGATGGAACGCCTCTCCTGACACGAACCCACCCGTACACTAAGCTCAATGTCAAAGACCCTCCTCCAAGTGCCTACTCCGAGGGGAACTCGGAGTCTGGCAACAAGGGAGAGGGCCTTCTCAGTGGTGGCCCCCCAAATTATGGAATGATGTGTTTGATGAGTTGCACCTGGCGCCAACACTGTTATCTTTTTGGCACCAGGTCAAGACTTTCCTCTTCTCCCAGGCATGTGTTTAGCATGTGTTTTTAAATTGCTTTTTAAAAATGTGTTTTTAAATTTGTATATTTATTTTTAATGTTTTTAATTGTTGTAAACCGCCCAGAGAGCTTTGGCTATGGGTGATATACAAATGCAATAAATAAATAAATAAATAAATAAATATGGATATCTTTGCAGAGGATTCCTAGTCAAGCCTTACCAACAGCACAATGCAAACCATATCTACTCAGAAGTAAGTCCTATTGAGTTCTGTGGGGCTTAGTCCCTTAGTAAGTGTTTTTAGAATTGCAGAATTCAGGAGCATTCGTCTTTACTCCTGAGTGCTCCCATCTAACATCTCCACAACATTAGGCTCCTTTCTTTCTTCCTACTATGGTCTTATGGTGACTGGCCTGGCCTGAGGGCACTCAAACCCTTCTTGCCAGAAGTAAGTAGGCTAGCTTAGATGTTCCCTATCCAGGCTCCATCTTTAAGCTAAGATTTCTATCTTAATTTGCAGTCAGAGAAATGTTTTTGTTTGAATTGTATGCTCCAAGCAACTGTGGTTGATGCTTAATGTATCATGCTTAATGACATTACTCAGGCCCACCCCATGACATCACTCGGGCCAACCCCTGAAATCTCAGGGTTTGGGATGCTTCTGACCTGGCAACCCTAGATCCATATGATACAGGCACTAAGTGCCCTTTTGCAGCCAGGTTCTACTGCTTTCAGTGTCTTCGCAATAGCCAATAGGTTAGGCTGAATGATAATAATAATAATAAATAAACTTTAATTTATAGGCCGCCTATCTGGCCAATGGCCACTCTAGGCGGCGTACAATAAAGCACGATAAAATACATGGTAAAATATGAAACAATAAAAACAATATAACCAGTACAGCACAATGCAAAATTACAATATTTAGTAGAGTTGTCAGTAATACAATTCTGAAGCTAGTTCACCTTAGAAGTCTCAAGTTCATAAAGGCCTGATGGAAAAGCCAAGTCTTCAGGCCTCGGCGAAATATATATAAGGAAGGGGCATGTCGAAGATCTATTGGGAGGGAGTTCCAAATCGTGGGGGCCGCCACAGAGAAGGCCCTCTCCCGAGTCCTCACCAACCCAATCACTTTAGTTGACGGGACTGAGAGGAGGCCCTGAGTGGCAGATCTTGTAGGGCGGCACAATTTATGACGTTGGAGGCGCTCCATCAGGTATACTGGGCCTAAACCGTACAGGGATTTATAGGTTAATACCAACACCTTGAATTGAGCCCGGAAAATAACTGGAAGCCAGTGTAGATTGTACAGCACTGGGGTAATATGATCATAACGGCGGGTGTTCGTAAGTAGACAAGCCGCTGTATTTTGTACCAGCTGTAATTTCCGGACTGTTTTCAAGGGCAACCCCACGCAGAGCTCATTTCAGTAGCCTAAACGAGAGGTGACCAGAGCGTGTACTACGAGTGGGAGCTGGTGGACAGGAAGGTAGGGTTGCAGTCTTCGTATGAGACGCAATTGACCCCAAGCTGCCCGGCACACCGATGAAACCTGAGCCTCCATGGACAGCTTGGAATCAAGGATCACCCCGAATGATGGTGATACGTCCAAGACATTAAGTGCACAAAAACAATGATGAGTTAAGTGACTTTAAAATGTGAAACTGCAGATCCCCAGAGTATTTTATTTTTGTTTATGAAGGTTGCAAAAATAAAGTATTTCTGAAAGTTGTGAAACTCAACATGCTCAGAATATTATTTTTTGTAGTCCATTAAAGGTTATGCCATAATAAATTAGTGAGTCTTTAAAATACTACAAGACTTATTTTGTGGTACTTTATTTCATGCATTCCTTTTGGGGGAAAGTGGGGCTCTATTATGAGAACTGCAATAGGGCTTCATGGGCAATAAAAAATTTTAAGGATCTGTAGTGATGCCTGCATGATTATGGCTTTGGATAGTGGAGCAAGAAGGACTAAGCAGAGGCAGAGAACGTTTAATCCTCCAGGTTAAACACCCCTCAAACTCTTCTCAACCCCAGCCAGCACGGGCAACGTTCAGGGATATTCAGAGTTGTAGTCCAGAACATCTGGAGGACCCCAAGTTCCCTTTCCCTGGACTAAGGAGGGGCTTGCCCCTCTGTGGTCGTGGATCTATATGGGCCCGTCAGTGAGAATTTGAGGCACCGAGATGGTGGGAAAAGTTTCCATAGAATTGCCAAACAGGGACTGTGAGACTGGAAAGAAACCATCTTGGGGCTTGCATGGCTCATACACAGTTTTGTGGCTTGGGGAATCTTGAGTCAGTATCCCTTCCTCATACCTGAAAAAGATGTGACTAGATAGGGAGCAGATTGGCAGCATACCTAACTTAAGGCAGGAATGATTGCAAGGTGGCACCTGCATTATTAAAATCCCATACAGTCACAGGTGCTATTGAAAGGCTGTATTACAGCCCCATGTGCACTATAAATTTAAAGCAGTGTTATAATGCTTTAATACTGCTTCTCCCGAAGAATCCTGGGAACTGTAGTTTGTTAAGGGTGCTGCGTGTTATTTGGAGACCCTATTCCCCGCACAGAAGTACAATTCTCAGAGTTCCCTGGGAAGAGGGATTGATTGTTAAACCACTCTGGGAATTGGCACCTGCTAAAGATGTTCCTCTTTCAACAAGCCTTCTAAAATCTTTATCCCATTTGGTATCTGTCTTAGACTTTAATTGATTTTTATGTATATGTTGTTGTTTTAACCTGTTTTTATATCTATAACTTTTTTAAAAAATGGTTTTTATGTATGCAGTTGTTTTATCTGTTTGTATATATGTAACTGTATTATCAGCAGCAGCAGCATCATTATTAATGTTATTAAATTGTAAATTGCTTCATGGGAAGTGATTCATAAATGAAATAAATAAATAACAAGATTCTGCACCGATTCTGTAGCGATTAGTCAGGAGGATGGAACTGGGTTCTATACTGTTTGCATACATTTCCAGTATAATCCTATACATGCCCACACAAATGTAGTTGGGTGTAGGATTGCAGCCTTTAAACCCAGGTGGACATAACACTCTCCTGCTTTCCTGCTCTCTCTTGGAGTATCACATACAATGAAATGATATAAGGCTGTTGCAGCTTTATTCTTGGCTATTCTTCCTTCTTAGGAGTGATGTTTCCTGTTAGAGACAGAAGCATCCCATGAAAAGAAAGAATATTCACATGAACAGAAAGTACAAGAATTAAGATACTCTTTATTAAAGAGGAGTCTATGCTCCTCTTTATTTGTTTTAATCATCCTTTAAATTGATTTTTTCAACAAGATACAATGGTAAAATGAATTCAGATTAAAACAATGAATTGCATAAATTAATAAAGCAATCATATCCAGTTTTGAGGGGAAAACAGAATACAAAGAGTAAGAATATTGACCAGATAAGTTGAATGTACAGTTATTACAAGCTTACAAAAAAAAGTATTGAGCCCAATGTATCTTTCCAAAAGGATTGCTGGGCTAAAGGAAGGAATTTCCTGTTCTCCATTACTTCAAGTATGTCCACACATTAAATTCAATGAGCATACAATCTATGTCCCCATGTATGCAACTGTTGAGCTGTATACTTTTACAGTAATTCACATGTGATGTTCAATGTGTGTATATTTGGTGCAAATAGCTGAGCTGTACAACAGCTGAGCTGTATTTATTATTTATTTATTTTATTATTTCAATTTATATACCGCCCTTAGCAAAATAGCTCTCAGGGCGGTGAACAAACAAGATAAAATACAATATATCATAATAAAAATACAAAAACATATACAAACAAACAACAAAAAGCACAGCAAAAACAAAATAAATACTACAAAAATTAAAAATACAGATTAAAAGATTAAAAAAGATTAAGAAGATTAAAATGCCTGGGAGCATAAAAAGGTCTTTACCTGGCGCCGAAAAGATGGAAGTGTAGGCGCCAGGCGTACCTCTTCGGGGAGGCTGTTCCACAACTCAGGGGCCACCACAGAAAAGGCCCTAGATCTCGTAACCACCCTCCGGGCTTCCCGATGGGTTGGTACCCGGAGGAGGGCCTTAGATTCTGAACGAAGTGAGCGGGTAGGTTCATAGCGAGAGAGGCGTTCCACAAGGTATTGAGGTCCCACGCCGTGTAAGGCTTTATAGGTCAAAACTAGCACCTTGAATCTCACCCGGAAGCAAATAGGAAGCCAGTGCAGACGCGCCAGGACAGGTGTTATATGCGAAGACCGACTGGTCCTCGTCAATAATCTGGCAGCTGCGTTCTGCACCAGCTGAAGCTTCCGAACTGTCTTCAAGGGCAGCCCTACGTAGAGCGCATTACAGTAATCCAATCTTGAAGTTACCAGAGCGTGGACAACGGAGGCGAGGTCGTCCCTGTCCAGATAGGGGCGTAGTTGGGCTACCAGACGAAGATGGTAAAACCCATTCCGTGCCACCGAGGCCACTTGGGCCTCGAGAGACAAAGAAGAGTCGAGAAGAACCCCCAAACTACGTACCTGTTCTTTCAGGGGGAGTGTAACCCCATCCAGAACAGGGTAAGCATCCACCATCTGAGCAGGGAAGGCGTTCACCAACAATGTCTCGGTCTTGTCTGGATTGAGTCTCAGTTTATTAGCTCTCATCCAGTCCATTATCGCGGTCAGGCAATGGTTCAGCACATCAACAGACTCACCTGAGGAAGATGAAAAGGAGAAATAGAGCTGCGTGTCATCAGCGTACTGATGGCAACGCACTCCAAAACTCCTGATGACCGCACCCAGCGGCTGCATGTAGATGTTGAAAAGCATGGGGGACAAGACCGATCCCTGGGGGACTCCACAATGGAGAGTCCATGGTGTCAAATGAACAAATGTACATTCTTTTACACACACACTTGTACATGAGTAGAGACAGCTTGCACCTCTGTTCAGTGTAATGTGTGAACAACCCTTTCACATCCTCTCTACATACAGTACAAGGGAGTTAAAGAGCACTGAAGAGATACGTCTGATGAAACTGTTCATGTGAACATAATTAACATTTGTCAGACCTTACCTCTTAGTTATTATCTTATTTAGAAAACTGATCATGGTAAGATCCAAACACCACTTCCAACTTTACTGTGCATCTGTATCCATTCACATCCTCTTCCATTTACTAAACATATGCAAGCATTTATGTATCAGCTATATCAGGGCAAGCGCCTATGATGACATTAGCCAGGAGAATAAAGATTTTCTCACACAAAGAAGAAAAAGCAGGCTTGCTCAATGGCATCTGAAAACTTTTCCATCTGCCGAGGTACATGATAATTGACATGTCTCCTGCAGGACTGCCTGACCACATGGATTCCAAACAATTACTTTCCTCAGCTGTTAGATTTTCAAACGTGATCTATAGAGCGATGCTGACAGTAGATTTTCTGCCAGCAATAAAGGTGGCCTGATTCAGAGAATAATTATTGTATGCAAATGAATGTGATTTTCCTCTGCCCTTTTATGGATGGCTCCACTCTGCCATTCATCAGGGCCACAAATTTCAGTCGGTAGGATTTAAAGAGACAGGCACCTCTAGAGCTTTGTCTGGACTTTCTAAATCCATGCTTAAGTATTTTCATAAATAGGTGGGCATATGGTATAAGTGGATGGCAGATTTCCACCTCTTTTATCTATATATTATTTCTTAGGAAACGGTAGAGGAAACAAATAACAGCCCATCCTTAAAGTCCATAAATTTAATAGCAGTCTTTCCCCCCCAAAAGCATTGCTTGTATGTAATCCTGAATAATCAAACAATAATGAATAGAGAGAATAAACTGTTATGTACATGCACATTTCTGCCTGCCTGCTTTATAGGATATCCCTGATGAAAAGCTTCTCTGACCGCAATTAGTCCTGCAGTCAATGTGATGTCATCAATTCATGGACAAAAGACGAGAAAAATGTTGGATGCTCATGGTTCATCTTCTCTTTTGATGCCATTGTTGTATCCCTGTCAAAACTGAGTTTGTGAGCTAAGCATGTAAATGTGAGTAGTAGGTAAAAAGAAAAGATAATCGTGATGAAGTCAGTCTCCGATGCTGGCCACAGGAACATGATGGTGAGTTCACAGGAAATCTGTAGTACATAATGTGTCATTGTTAAATATCAGTTTCTGCATTTGTTCCCAGCATGTGGTCTGCACCCTCCTCCTTTGAGTATGGAAGAAAGAGGAATGTGACTGATATAAATGGAACAGGTCCATCTGTCAGTGGGCTGTCTTGTTACTCATACTGTAACAATATACTGATGTCACAGTAGATCCAGAACTCATCTCCTCCCCAGTACCACTAAAAAGCATAGAGGATGTGTGTGATGTGTTTTAGAATGTGTGTGTGCATGTGTGTGTGTATATATATACACAATGCAGTAAGCACCACTAGAGGCCATCATACACTTACCTAAATAAATGCCACATTAATGCACTCATTTCAGGGAGAAACCAGAGGTAAAAGAACAGTCCTGTGCATTGCCAGTGTAAAATGGTTGAGTTGAATGAATAGTTCCTTCTGGTTCAGCGCTGCTCAAAACATTTTTTTAATCATGAAAAGGTTGCAAATAACCATTGGGGTATTTGCAAACTAGTAATGAATACACAGTGGTTTGAGATATATTCTCATAGAAAGTGTGAAAAAGTGCATTTATACTACTTAAGAGACTACATCAAAGCCAGTGTGTAAGTCTACACTGTGCCCTAGATATATCAACCTGACATGCATAATTCATCAACTGGGGTGAAGTAGAAATTAATTATTTTCTAATTTCAAGTTGAAAAATTGGTATTGGATAGTATGAAAGAACAACATGAAATTTCTGCTCACTTTCTCAAATTCAGCATATTTTTCAATGAGCTCCAAATAATAGACTCAGTGTAGACCTTCAAAAGGTGATTGCTTCCATTTGAGATTTTTAAGTGGAACCTCGGTGCTCACCTATCTGGGATGCCTTGATCGTGGATTTCCTGCATCAGTAGGAGGTCCCTTCCATCACTGTTCCTCTAATTCTGCTTCGTGAATATGCTTAAAATTCTGCTTACTGGTTCTATGATTCTGCTTACTGAATCTGCTTAATAGATAGGAGCTGGCAGAAACAACATCAACAACGGGAGAGGCTGACAACTTCTTGCCTAACTGGATGTACAGAGTTGCAGAGGGAATTCAAAGCTGACTATGGATCAGATGTACCCAGCCTCACCTTGGGAAATAGTGGTTACAACTTGTGGCCTTGGCAGTCATTTTCCAGGGCTGTGTATTTCCCTGAGGCCTACCACAACCTAAGAGAGAATGCTGGGAAAGGCAAAAAACATCTTGCCTCCTGGGTCTGTACGGTGGTGAGAGACATCAGCAGAATATTGGTCTGAGAAGGAGCCACACACCATGAGGAACTGGTGACATCGAGATGCCTAGGGAGGAGTTGTCAGAGGTGGGCTGTTGTTTTTTGGGCCTACCATAGGTTCCCAGCAAAGGAGAAGACACCAAAGGGGATTGGCCCTTTGTGTCACTTATTCAGGATGCCTCAAGCATTTCAATGTTTCCATTTTTTATACAGGATAAGGGTTACTTTGAAAGCAGGTTCTTTAGAGGGTAGGATTCATCTCAGTTGTAGTGGTTACCCAACTCCAGTTATTGTTTTTTTGGATGACCCCCAAATTATCTAGATTATTTTCAGCTGGTTTCTGGCACAGTTTAGAGTCAAACTGCATGGTTGGACTGATTAGTTAGGAACTAGATGGAGTAGTACTGTTAGTTCTGCTGGACCTCTTAGCATTTTTTTATCTTAACTATCCTATCTTTCTGGGCTACTATCTTGGATGAGGCACCATTTTTACATTGCTTCCAATCTTCGCTGGATGACATCTTTCAAAAGGCAGTGGTCATTAGCTTTTGCTGTCCATAAGATACTGTTTCACATCTATATGAAGCCTGGGCCACTATCAGGAATTGGGATACAGTGCCACTAGTACATTGGTGACACCCAGTTTTCTCTCTCCTTTCACTCTGATTCCAGGGAGGTATTGGAGTTTCTGAACTAATGTCTGAGATCAGTGAAGGAGTAGGTGTGGATTATCAAACTGAAGCTTAATCCAGACAAGACAGAGGTGCTCATGGTTAGTATGAATGTAGTCACCTTTTTGTTACTATAATATCATCCTAAACACTACTTAAACATATGTTATTAATTCAGGGCAGAAAAAAAATCTATAGCACTCAATTAAAAAACTGTGTGGGAATATGCAAATATTGGATGCTTGCAATATTTTGGAATGCCTAAATCTTTTAGTTCTTTGTTATCATGATTAAAGATAACTTTATCATGACCCTGATATATTATTGTGCATTCTGTTCCTGAACAAGCAGGATGGGCAAGAGATCAGTACCTTCAGACAGGACTGATCCTGGCTAGGGAGGGAATGTCAGATTCTAGGATAGAACCCAGAGTTCCAACTGAGGCAAAAGTATTTCTGGAGTGAACCCAGGGCCTGCTGCATTCTTTCAGACTCTGGTTCTTTTCTAGATATTGTCATACTCAAAGACCCAAACTGTTGACATTGGTGAGCCTTGCTGCCTTTCTGAAACATCTCAGTGAAGCAGCAATCATGGAACCTTCTCCTGCAGAGATCCCTATAAACAGGAAGATAAACCTGCCTCCAAAAATTGATGACACCTAAGGATGCTACCAACTCTTACCCTGAAATTTCTTTACCCCCTTGCATCCTGTCTTTGCCTTCACGCCAGTTCCAAGGGTGGAAACAGATCTTTCAGGAAACTTAGACAGAGAGAGAGAGAGAGAGAGAGAGAGAGCAAACTTATTTCTAAGTTAAGTTCTGGTGCCAAGATGAAATATATTCTAAATGTATGGTTGAGCTTTACAAGTCCAAGTCAAATGATTCAGTGAGAAAGACCAGTGTTCTTCAGCTATACAAAAGGTAGCTTTTCAAGTGTTAATAAAAAATGTGGAAGATATTATTTAAAGAATCAATGAAACATATCCAGTTGTTAAAGCTCTGATTCAAGCAAAAATTATTAGACGGGAAAAGACTGATTATACTAGCACTTTAAATGGGCAATTGGAGAATGTTGTCAAATCTGTACCCCAAGTACTGCTTGCTATTGTTTGTAACTATGATTCTTTATGGAACATGCATAAAAATGATAGCATTATCACTCAACCAGCTTTCACAATATCACAGCTTCATTTTATTTTCATTTTTGCAAACAAAATTCTAAGCCAAATGGAAGTAAACACCAGAATTACATAATGCCTCCTATGCCAGTGAATTTGGGAATTTCAATACATGAAAAAATACATAAAGGAAACTGTACTGTTAAGATGATTACCCCCACCTTTTGTCTTAGCAAAGGTTCCCAAAACAGTTTACATAAAATAACAAAACACCATCAAGTAAAATAAAATTAAAACTGAAACCTTCAAATCAGAGTTAACACCCTCAATCATGTATTAAAAACAATTAAAAGCCATTCAGCATATGATTGTTTTCATTGCATACCTAAATACTTTCAGAGATGGGGCTAGTCTGAATTCCTTTCAGAGTTCAACAACTAGGGGGCTGCCATGGGGGGGGAAATCCAGTCTTGCACTCCCACAAACGTAACTCCTTTGTTGATGAGTCATATAACAGGGCCTCCTGTTCTATATTATGTAATCTTGGCTAAATAATGCAAAAGTGTATGCATGATGTGTGTGTGTGTGTGTGGCAAGGGGACATCATAGAAGGCATGGATGGACATTGATCAAATTACAGTAGCATTTGATTCATTTCCATGCCTGCACAGTTTAATTTACAGTGACACCTTATTCATTCTTGAGCAGTTAGTCATCTATCAGTTTTGTCACACTAGTGATGTTGGCAATATGTATGAGCCAACATAGGCAAGATAAGTTTACCAAAAAACCACTGCCCATTGCCACCTACAGTGCAGCATTAAACCAATGTATTAAGGATACTCTGTTCTGATTCAGGCCAGCAATGACAGAAGAAGTGGAGAGTGCTGGAAATCTCTTGTCCTCTTCCCCTTACACGTATATACATTCTCTCATAAATGCCAACCTTCACCCATAAGTACCCAACTTTTTTTCCTGCTGCGTTAGCTGTGGCCGTTCTCTCCCTTGAACTCTCCGTACTTTGTGGCAACTGTTCTGGCAGAGAAGGATATATATGTTAAGGGGAAATGTTAGTTCAGCAGTTAATGTGTATAATAACCGGCCATTGTGCACATTCACCAGGTCTCGTGGAGAATGTGCACATTAACCTTCTATGGAAAGGGAGTTTTGTACATTCTCTGGTTATTATGCATAATCTCCCACAGGCCTTGTGAAATGTGCATATATTGCCTGATTTTTGCACATTCTCTGGTCATTATGCATAATCGCCAACAGGCCTTGGGGAATGTACATATATCGCCTGAATTTTGTACATTATCTGGCCACTATGTACTTCACACTCCTTCTCTCCCAGTCCTCTTTTCCCTGCTGGGTAATCCTTCTTCAGTTGGTTTAATCTTCCCTCCCCTGTGATTCCCATGATGATTGACCCCATGTTCCTATTAAGGTTTTTCCTTAGCTGACTAGTGGGGCCAGGTGGTCATTTCCATCATAAGAACATAAGAAGAGCCTGCTGGATCAGGCCAGTGGCCCATCTAGTCCAGCATCCTGTTCTCACAGTGGCCAACCAGGTGCCTGGGGGAAGCCCGCAAGCAGGACCCAAGTGCAAGAACACTCTCCCCTCCTGAGGCTTCTGGCAACTGGTTTTCAGAATCATACTGCCTCTGACTAGGGTGGCACAGCACAGCCATCATGGCTAGTAGCCACTGATAGCCCCGTCCTCCATGAATTTGTCTTATCTTCTTTTAAAGCCATCCAAGCTGGTGGCCATTACTGCGTCCTGTGGGAGCAAATGCCATAGTTTAACTATGCGCTGAGTAAAGAAGTACTTCCTTTTGTCTGTCCTGAATCTTCCAACATTCAGCTTCTTTGAATGTCCACGAGTTCTAGTATTATGAGAGAGGGAGAAAAACTTTTCTCTATCCACTTTCTCAATGCCATGCATAATTTCATACACTTCTATCATGTCTCCTCTGACCCGCCTTTTCTCTAAACTAAAAAGCCCCAAATGCTGCAACCTTTCCTCATAAGGGAGTCGCTCCATCCCCTTGATCATTCTGGTGCCCTCTTCTGAACCTTTTCCAACTCTATCATATCCTTTTTGAGATGAGGCGACCAGAACTGTACACAGTATTCCAGATGCAGCCGCACCATAGATTTATACACTGGCATTATGATATCGGCTGTTTTATTTTCACTACCTTTCCTAATTATCCCTAGCATGGAATTTGCCTTTTGCCAGAATCGTGGGATGGGGATCGAATTTGCCAGAATCGTGGGATGGGGAGGGAAGGTTTAAAACTTTCCTTTCCCTGCAACCCCTCTTGTGCACTGACTGGTGAACGGTGAGAGCGTTGAAAAGGGGGCTGAACTGTGGACAAATGTTAACCATTAATCTTTATTTGGAATAACTTACTGGGTTAGAGTCAAGTGTAGCAGTAGTAAAGTTTTCATTATTTTTATTTATTGCATTTATATTCCACCTTTTCTCCAAGGAGCTCAGAGTGACATACATAGTTCTTTCCTTACTCATTTAATCCCCACAACAACTCTGTGAGGTAGGTTAGGTTCAGAGGCAGTGTCTGGCCCAAGGCCAGCCAGTGAGTTTCATGGCTGAGTGGGGATTTGGACCCTGGTCACCCAGGTCCTAGACTAACACTCTAAACACTACATATCCAAAGTGCCACCGGACCTTTTGTACTGGTACACTGAGTGGCAGCACGTAGCACACTGGGAAGGGGATGGGACATGTAGCAGTTCCCTTTATTTTCCCCTCTGTGGCACCCCTGGTCAGGGAAGATGGCAGGAAGGGGGAGACTTGAGGGGCAATTCTGAAGTCAGATTGACTTAGAAACCAAGTCGAGTCAGAAAGCCAAGAAAGAAGGAAAAAATAAAATGAAGCCACTGAAGCTCATTGCACCAATATACAGCTTTTCGGAGAGTACTTAATCCAGCATATATGTTCTAATCTTCTTTCCTCTCTTGGCCTCAGTGACTGGCTGCTGCCCACAAAGTCACAATGGAATGGAAAGAAAGTTCTTCATGACATGTTAAGTATTTTCCTGGTGTACTCAGACAACCTCCAAGCTATGGCACATGTGCTAAATTTCATCTTAACATCCCAAAGAACTCTTATCTTCTGCAGCCTGACTGATCAACAGGGGTAGATGGGACCTCCCTGAAACAGGTCACACACATTGCATAGTGCAATGGAAAAAAGGCACTGTGAGTTTTTTCATATAGCAATCTAGCAAACAGGCAGAAGAAATTAATAAAAGCTTTACTATATTTTAAAAAGGAAAAAACCTATGAAATATAATTTCTCATACCTTCTTATATTTACTTAAATATTTCCTGTGCTATCTCCCTTTAAAAAAAATAAACAAGGTGACTTTCTGAGAAAGAAAAGGTGATATTTACAGGCCTACTCAGGAATCTAGCATTTTCTGAGAGCCACACGTAGTCTTCCCATCATGCAGAAAGAGAATCCTTTTTGCAACTGGTTCTTCTCATTCTCTTACCCACAAGCTCCAGCAATTCCCTCTCCCACCTTAAATGTCTCAGACTCCCATCACTTCCAGACAAATGCTCTGCCAGCTGAGAAGCAGCTGCACTACCTCAAGCCAGAGCTTTGTTTATCTGTTACCCATAATTCCTTAAAGTGGACAAAAGATCTCTGAAAAACACACAGAGACACACCACAGGAGAACAGTTAAAAGGGAAATAGAACATCTTTTCAGTCAAAACATCCGGTAGTATCTCCACATAATGTTTTGTGGCATATGACAGGAAGGAGATGACATGTTTCATAGAGCTTGGAAAAGTTACTTTTTAAAACTACAACTCCCATCAGCCCCAGCCAGCATGGCCACTGGATTGGGCTGATGGGAGTTGTAGTTCAAAAAAGTAACTTTTCCAAGCTCAAAATACAACCATGTCAACTATACCTTTGTCATTGGAGGGGGGGAAATACCACACATGCACACACACACACACAGGAGTAAGGAGAAAAAACAGATTATTAAGCACAAACAAGCTATATTATTTTCAGATTATATTTAAAACTTTTTTCCAACTTTGTGGAAGTTCTTTTCAGATATTATCAGCCTCTTTTCAGCCCTGTCCAAATGCTCTTTCGTCTGTCTTTAAAAAAAATTTTTTTGCAAAAATTGGAATGAAATAATTTTAAGGGTTAAGCAAAGGGCAGAAGTACAGTTGTGTACTGACATATTTCAAGTGAAACAAGAGGAATGCTTGGTGTTTGGTTAGTCCCAATATTCTTTTCGAGGTCTTTGTTTTAAAGACACACACTGCTATCTCCCCGCCCCCCAAATATGGGGTACTAGTTGTAGGTTTCCTCAAATTTTGCTTCCTCCACTTGGTACCTTTACACACACACACACACACACACAGACATGGTTTGTTTTAGGTAGTAGCCGTCCCATAAGAAATACTGTTCACCTAGCCGATGCCTATCACTGCTTCCCATCACATGCCTGGTAATTAAACTCTGACTGATTTAGTGACTGACAGCCAACAAATCCCAACCCAGTTTTTATGATATACATACTTCCCCAGGCTAAATCCACTCAAACAACAGCCCAGCTGAAAGGGAAGGGGTAAGGCTTGGGAGGGAGAAAGAGCGATGGGTGACAAAGGAACATACACTTTCAAAATCTGGTCTTAGTACATGAAGGGAACACATTTTGTTTAAAAGGGGGGGGCAACCCTTTCAAGTGCAACCTCTCTTTCAAAGCCAGGCTTCGAAAGGGAGGAGGAGGAGGACATTATTACTTCAGCTTTAAGATTCATTTGAAACACCTCATGTACAAAAGATCTCTGAAGGGGAAAACAAGATGTGCTTGCAGCTAATATTACAGTCAAGTTCCAATTTTACCTAAGGGAAAGCAGCTTTATTAAAAGTCATGACTGAAATTGCGTGACAGGTGCCAATATTCTCCACCCTGACAGATGTGTCAGTTTGCAAATGCCATTTTCTTGTCAGCAGTCCCTAGATGGAGTTGCTCCCATCACCATTTGTCTCTCTTCCAGCTAGATCACACATGCCCGTTGCCTGCCTCCAAGCTGCACTACATTGTTTGATATGTGGAATCTTCACAATGAGACTTATTAAAAGACAGTCCATTATTTTTATTTAGAGCATTTCCAAAACAAGCAGAGCGCCGCATGGAGATAATTTAAAAATTGTGTGGCAGGTCATCTTCGGGCCAGAGCAGCTCAATTTGAAATGCATAAGGAAGCAGCATTTTCCCTCCCTGCCCCCCCCGTCAGTTCATAATGAGGGTGATTTGAGTGACATTTAACCCTTGAATAATGGCTTTGAAAGCCTGCAGTACTGTAGTGCTCTCTGCTAGATACAGGCGCCATTCAACATGAAGGATGCGTTCTGCCCCGATTTTTCCTAAATCTTTGTTCCCCGTGTGTTCTCTTATTTTGTTACAGGTGGGCTTGCTCAACACAGCGATAAAATATAAATACTACTGATCAGCTGTGTTTATGGACATTTTTCCTCCTCTTGTTGGTTTCAAACACAAAAGAAAAATGGTATCTCTCTCAATCACGCCTGGTATGAGCAGCAGGAAAACCTGCAGCCGAGTCCTCTTCAGCCTCTGATGGAAAATTAGTGCAGATGAAATGATTCTATAATGGAAATGGTAATAGGAATGTTTCATTCTAAAGGATGTTTGTGTTAACACAAGAGGCAATGAGATGTGATAAATTCGGACATGGGGACAGCATGACCTCAAACACCAGCATTTCCAGAGGAGGGGTAAAATAAAATAAAACCAATGTGCATGCATACATGTACATGCTTATACACAAACTTCTGCATAGATTGTTACATCTCTGTCTGCCGCTGGAAATTCCCATTTCACCTCCTGCAACATTTTAAAATTTGTGAAGAGAGAAAAGGCCTATACATGTATTCTCTTCAATTGTCAGATTTACATTCTGGCTGCTATTGCAAATCTTCCATCCTGAATGGAAGGCTGGTTTGGAAGTCCCACAAACCAATAATACCTTTTATTTGTGCCTTGGGCAACAGCCTGTGAATTAATACAATGACTTAATTTGGTTTCTCTGTGGTGGAGCACTGGTCACTCTTATGAGGCATCACCATGTCCCAAGTTCCGAGCAGCAGAAATAGAACTGTCCCATTTTCAGTCTTTGCTACTAGATGGTGTCTTAGATCAAACAAGCAGATCACTTTTCAGACTCCGTGAATACTTCTCACTCTGTGTTTGGCATCTGCTCTGTTTTTCCTTTTTCTCACATCCAAGGATCGTAGCATCCCTGAATCAGTGTCTGGAATCACTGATGCAAGTGAAAGTCAGAAGTCCCTAGATGGAGCTCCATCGTCATTTGTTTCTCTTCCAGCTGTCATGAGTGTGGGGGTCCAACTCTCTCCCTTTGAGGAATAAGGCCCTGGATCTGGGGGAAGGGTCAAAGGGTGAAAAGGAAATACCCTCAGTTCTAGCCTCAGAAGTCTCCACTGCCCAGAAGATGAGCCCATTCCACCAGCATCTTTCTGGTCTGAGGATGTTACTTTGCCAGCCTCTGACTCTGAAGACTGAAGCACAGAAAATTCAGTGGAATCACCTTTCCCCCACCTGTGCCGGAGGGGTCAACAGATGCTGAAAGAGGAAAGGCTTGAACTGTGATAGTACATCTTGCTTGCTTGGATGGAGGATGGAGATGGTAAGTATCTGGCCACACCTACTTTTGCCATATCAGTCACTGGTATGTGGCTTCTGGAAGGTTGCCCATGAGGGGGTGTGGCCCTTGAGCTTAAAAAATTCCTCGCCCCTGTCCATGTAGGGTCTGGACCCTATTTCAGAAAGAGTACCTTCTGCAAAATGATCCACCAAGAATTTTAGATCCGATGATGATGCTCTGCCCCAGGCACTGTTCAAGAACTGAGATTATTTTCCACCCACAACTGGAACTTTTTGCTTGTGGCCCCAGTGCTGTTGAATGTTCTCCTTTCATTGTTCATTGTTCTCATTCTTGAGACACATAAAATCTTTATTCTTATTTTCTAAGCCTACAGGAATTAATTGGAATAAATTGGTAGTATATTTTTGGTTATTGTTCCGAATTTGTCTTACACAGTCTTAAAATTGTTTTATTTTTTTTAAAAAACTGTTTTATTATTTGTGAACTACTTTAGGAAGATTTATTTTTGCTATTGTTAAAAGGAGGTGAATAAATAAATAGATAAAAATAAGGAAATAAACAGAACAAAAGAAGCAAATATTTATTTTACTGGAACCAATGTTATCATCTCTGCCAGAAGCCCAGTACTGAATTCCCATTGCCCAAAATGAACCGGCAGACTCCTCTCTCTAGGCTGGAACTTACATGACACCTTTGCACCACTAGTGGCTATGGCAGGGCTTGGGTCCCATTGCCATACTTTAGGCAGCAGTCTTTGTCTACATGCAAACAGGCTGCTTAAAAAGCAGCAAGACCATTTCCTCTGGTGCGGTTTGAAATGAATCTGCACCTGGCTGTACAAGTCTTTATTGTTTGATGGAATACACATAGCCCAACTGCTGATGTCAGAATTTTTAGGACTGTCCACTGCAAAATGTCTCCATTGAACACACCTTGGAGTTACAACGGGTTTTCAAGTCAGTGTGAAGCTTGCTTGCAGGGAAAATGCAACTGATCTCAACAATTCTAGATTCTGAAGTACCCCAATTAAAAAAACAGGTGGAGCAGCAATGAAGGGAGTAGAACTGGACAAGTGTCTGAAACCTTTAATTGGGCCCATAGGTACTATGACACCATCCAAATTCATCATAGCCAAGAGGCTTAGAGCAGGTATATGAAACCTTTGGCCCTCCAGATATTGCTGAACTACAACATCCATTATTCTTAGCCATTCACCATGCTTGCTGGGGCTGGTGGGAGTTGTAGCTCAGTACAGGGCCAACACCAGGCATGCTGGGGTCCTGGGGTACCAGCCTGCCCTGGAAACTGCAAGCACGCCACACCTACCTACCTCTTCCTTGAAGTGAATGCTGCCTGCACTGTGTGCACGCACACATACCTGCCATCAACCAAGATGGCAGCAGGGGCATTAGCCCCTTAGGGAAACCTCAGCTGCCATCTTGATTGGTGGCAGGTTTGCACCCACAGCACAGACAGCATTTACTTCAAGGGAAAGGTAGGTGGGGCATGCAGGCAGTTGTTGCGGGCTTGCACAGTAATAGGGAGGGTGCCTGGGAGCTCCCTCTCTGCGATCTGTGGCAGGGTTGGGAGCTGATGCTGTCGCAGATCATGGAAGGGAGTGCTACCCACCCACCCTAATGAGGGGCCCTTCAGGAGCCCTCAGCCAGGGCCCGACCTGGCCATCCTCTGGTGCCAGCCCTGGTTCAGCAACATCTGGAGGGCCAACCTTTTCCCATACCAGGCATAGGGTAAAGGTCTAGCACAGCCTTTCCCAACCAGTGTGCCTCCAGATGTTGTTGGACCACAATTCCCATCTTTCCTGACCATTGGCAATGCTGTCTGAGGCTGATGGGAGTTGTGGTCCAACAATATCCGGAGGCACACTGGTTGGGAAAGGCTGGTCTAGCACCATGTAATAGTATTTATCAGAAACAACTGTGAATTTTAGCCCCTCTTGATGCACAGAATGCTCCACACAGTCAGATCACCAAATCTGGCCCAACTTCTGCTGAGGCAGAATTTGGATGCACCTCTAGTCATTTAAAGAATCCTGAAGCATTCTTAGCCCATTATTTGTAGGCTCTCTTATACAGTGCCAGCCCAAGGCATTTTGCTGCATGAAGCAAAGGATGAGATGGTGTCTCTATGTTCAAAAGCCAAACAGACTGGCAACTGAATCTTACTTTGACACTGGCCATGGCAAAGCATCCTCCATAGCACATGAGGACAGCAGGCAAGCTTATGGAGACAGGGCAGGCTATGCAACACACATAGTATATTTTCTTTATTATTTATGAAAAAGTCTATGCCTTAGGTGTTCATTCTGTATTGTTTGTAAGCCTATCTTTCCTTGTTTTTTTGTATGGTTTTTAAAACCATGGCTGTGTTTGGCTGTGTTTAAGGTATGCTTGTAATTCACCTTGAGACATGTAAAAGGCCATTCACAAATGAATAAATCATCATCATCTTTAATGTGTCCGGTGTGTGGCACAGCTTTGCCCACTCATCAGAGGACTGTGACATAGCTGTGACATAGATTTACATAAAATTTGCACATGCTGATGAATATGTATAGATGGAAATTGAGAAATAATTACTATAATTTAAATAGAAATACAATGCACCTCACCACAGTGGGATAGAAATTCAATATATAAAATAAAACCAAAAAAAAATGGGGAAAACTGTGACCAGGTGACCTCTCTGTCTGCTCAATCTGCTGTCTAGGTGGTAACAGTCGATGTGCAATGTCAAGGCCCCTGGCCTCCCTTTCAACCAGACTTGGACGAGACAATGGAAAACTCGTTCAAAGTCAAGGCTGTGCTCTGTATAGTAGAATGCACAGCCATCCTGCCTGGCATGTTGAACATTCTGTCCCTTCAGCCAGGAAGTGCAACTACAACAGGATGAGAAGTTCTAAAACTCTGGGCCTTCCCCCTTTCCTTTTAAGAAAGTGTTGGCAGGCTGGCTATGAGCCTATAAATCTGAGAGACACCCCACCCCAACATGACCTATATGATTTTTTAAATGGCTTTAGGTGGGTTCATTTTGCAAAGAGACTGCTTGAGTTAAGGTTGTCATCTCAACTGAGAGGATGTTGCCAGTCATATGCACAGGACATGGCCATTGGCAATCCAATCAATGCAATCCCAAAAGCAATTATAAAAGTTTGGCCTTCAAGAGAGGAGCCCATTGTTCAAATCTTATCAAGCTAGCCATAAAGTGAATGCCACCACCTGTCTTCACAAAAGAAAAGCCCATTACCCTGAACATACAACTCATAACAAGTATGAGAATTAAGGAAGGACACCTGCCTGATCAAATCAATTCTCCTTTGAGGCTTTTGTCCAGAAAGGTATGAAAACTGGACTCCTAGAGCCATTCTGTGCTCTGGGTTCTGGCTGCCCACTTCCACTATGAAATCACCTGGGTTCTGGTCAGCCACTTCCACTGCTGAATATCAGTGTACTTGAAATCGCTTGCTGAATCACTTAGCCAGCCAGAACCCAGGGGTCTTTTCCTTCATTATCTCTGGACCCCTGCCTGCTGAAACAGAGCTCATTGCTTGCTGGAGCTGCTTCAAAAGCCCTTTTCAGAGCTCCATTGCTGTTCCTGCTTTGCTCTGGACCTTTGCTAGCCAAAGCAGAGATCCAAGACCTGCCCTGGGAATGAGTACTTGAGCATCTGGGTGATTACTTGCTTGCTCAGTCTTCTGGGTTGCCGTCTCTCAAGACAGCTGAGATCCCTGAAAGGTGTTACAAGGACTGGGACACCCTGCCTGACCCTGAATCCAGAGAGAAGCTGCAGTCAATCTTACAGCCTCTTGCATCAGCTCCTGGCTGGGTCAACGGGCATAAAAGCCTGGCTGCCCTTGGGCAGCAGGTCTGTCACCGGAAGGGTCACCACCAAAGGAAGCCATCCCTTGGTGAGCCCCAAGGGTGAGGGCGCTACCCCTTCTATTTTTAAAAAACCAATTTAGAGGAGATTGGTAATGGGGAGGGAATATGGCGCATCTGTAGTTCCTGCACAGGGTGAGTCTATGCAGTTAACTGAATGATAGGAGAAAGTCACCATATGTCTTCAGAGTGAGAGTCTGCAACTGGCAGAAGGCTGGCCCTCCCTGGATGTGAGATGGGGGGGGAGTAGTTGTGCCCTGTGTGAAACATATTGAGTGGGTCTGACTGTTCCCAATTCTCTCAGAGGCCTTCTGGGATAACCAGTTCAGGTAGGCAGGAGTCTTAGTAAGGAGGGACATGGGTGATGCCATTCCAATCTCAGTGATAATGTGTAGAGGGAGATATAGTCATGGGAAGGTGGTGCACTACCATAGAAGATGAGGGCAAGGCTATCTGTGGCTTGTTCCTCACTTCCACTCCTCCCTTGGATGGGTTCCTCATTGCTCATCTGCTGGGCCCCCTGCCCTGTGTGTGCTGTTGATTAAAGCCAGATCAGTACACAGTAAGATCACACCATGAGAGTGCTGGTTTGGTGTGCATTACCGAGACTTGGGTGAGTAATGTGGGAGGAGTTGATCTGACCCAGCTTTGCCCACCTGGATACTCAGTGCAACACCAACACAGGCTGCAGGGACAGGGGAGAAGTGTTGCTGTGGTCTACAGAACTTTCATCTCTGTCACCAGGAAACCACTCTATCTTGGAGCTGGCTGTGAGGGCCTTCACCTGGTGTCAGGCCAAGGAGACAGTAAACTAGGGTTGCTGCTGGTGTACAGTCCACCCTGCTGCCCAGCAGCTGTTCTCATGAGCTGGGGGAGGCCCTCCCGGCTGTGGTATTGGAAGAGCCCAGAACAAACGTCTTGGATGATATCAGTGTCCATCCTGAGGCTGCCTGTAGTGTTCTACCTCAGGACTTCATAGCTTCCATGACAACCATGGGCCTGTCTCAAGTTGTCACCCGCCCAGCTCATAGGGCAGGGCACACACTCAACTTGGTTTTTGCTCCATATGGAGGAAGGGGTGTTCTGAAGATAGAAGGGAGGATGATACTGCATTGTCATGGTCAGAGCACTTCCTGGTGAAGTTTACACCTGGCTCCGATCCTCCCCTGCAGGGGTGGTGGAGAGATTAAGATGGTCCACCCCGGAGACTAATGGAATCCACTGGATTCCTGAATACCCTGGGGGATAGATAGTAGATAAAGCAAGTGACCCTCTTGGAGCTTTTGTCATGCTATGGAACAACATGAAGTCTATAGCTCTTAACACAATTGCCCCTGAGCACCCTCTCTGGCATTGTGGAGCCCGGTTTGCACTTTGGTACACCAGTGAACTAAGGGCAATGAAACAGGCTGGATGAATACTCTTAGATGAAACAAAGTATCTTGACCCATTCCAGTCTGGGTTCAGACCTGGTTATGGGACTGAATTGGCCTTGGTTACCCTGATGGATGACCTTTATCGGGAGAAGGACAGGGGGAGTGTGACCTGTTATTGTCACTTGATCGTTTGGAAACTTTTGATACCATTGATCATGGTATCCTTCTGGGCTGACTTGGTGAGATGGGTATCGGAGGCACTGTTTTACAGTGGCTCTGATCCTATCACCAGGGTGGTTTTCAGAAAATAGCATTGAGTGATTGTCTTTTGGCCCCCTGGCAGTTGTGCTGTGGGGTGCCGCAGAGTACTGTCTTGTCCCCAATGCTGTTTAACATCTCTGTGAAGCCCTTGGGAGCAGTCATCAAGATAATTGGGATGAGGTGTTAGCAGTATGCTACCCAGCTCTATTTCTCTGTAACATCTGAATCAGGAGAGGCCGTGCAAGCTCTGGACTAGTGCCTGGACTCAGTGGTGGACTGGATAAGGGCTAATAAACTGAGTCTGAATCCTAGCAACATGGAGGTGCTGTGGGTTGGTGACTCCAGAGTTCGGATAAATAGGGTCTCACTGATGTGAGCAATCATGCTGCAGCATTCTTCACTAACTACAGCTCCCAGGTCAGGTTGTGCTGCTTGGGGATTTCTATGACCTTGGCTGACTGGCTGCCAGGTTTTTTTAGTTTTGGTTTTTGGTCAGGAGTCCTGACTGGTTGTGGGCTGCTGAGTGTTCTGCCTTACTCATAGGAACGTTGTTGTGGTTGGTATGATACTGCGTTTAGGAAATCATCACTGTCTTTTTTCTTTTTCTATTTGCATTTCATTTACCTCTGACCTCACTCCCTTACATCCATAGAAACAACAATGCTTCCATGTGCTCCACTCAACCCCCTTAAATTCACTGATGATGAATCTTGTTGTTTGCATGATGGTTTGTTTCTTGCCCAATAGTGGTAAAAGAGAATTCACATACTGGGAAGTGTGTGTTCAATGGCTATTGTTCCCAAGCTGCTGCCTGTGAAGGTAGACCAAACCATGTGTGTTTTCTATCTGTCAATTTTTACTCCCTGGAATTGAGTTAGCTGTCAAAGTGAGTTTATAGCCGCCCACAGGGTAGGCAGAAAAGGGCAGAGCACCATCTTAACTCTTGCTCTTTTCTCAAACCTCTCTCAGCAGTGAATGGGTCAAGTCTGTAAAGAAGTTTGGAGTTTAAAGGTAGGCAGGGCATTCCATGCATGAGGTTGCCAACCCTGCTTGGATATGGATATCTTTGCAGAAGATCCCTAGTAAAGTCTTACTAACAGCTCAATTCTAACCATATCTACTGTGAAGTGTAAGTCCTATTAATATTTATGTATTGATTCTATGTATGTATGCTCAATAAATATTCCCATGTTTGAGACCTATGTGAGTGCAAGTTACTGGGCAAAACTTTCAAGATGCGCTATTGCCAATGTCTAAAGATCCTAATTCACAAGACTTCTAGAATGTGTGAATGTGAAACACATGTCTAAACAGGAGTCTTGTTAACAGGACAGTTAGGACAGAGACAACTGGAAGAGGAGAAGAAAGAGGTCAGTGTCCTTGTGTGAAATGGCTTTATTTATTTGTTTATTTAATTAAATTCATATCCCACCTTTCCTCCAAGGAGCCCAATGTGGTGTACAAACATGGTTCCCCCCTACATTTTATCCTAACAATAGCCCTGTAAAGTAGGCAAGGTTGAGAGTCAGTGACTGGTCCAAGAACACTCAGTAAGCTTCATGGCTGACTGGGGATTTGACCTCTGGTCTCCCAGGCCCTACTCCATCAATCTAATCACTACACCACACTGGCTCTCCTAACATCTCCTTTCCTTTGCTCCTCTTTGTTTGGCATTGTTTATTAATTAATTAAAATAATGGACCCTGCTCTTTCAGCAGGGAGAAAAAGGCCCAGCTAAACAGACAGTGTCCCAAAAGGCCACAGTTTGACAGAAACAATATAAGCACCCTCATCCTTCTGATTTTGGTCTGAGTTAGCTGCCATCCTGCACAGGGGAAAGCACAAGAACAATTTAATATTTTAGGCTTCAATTCAAACTTCCTTTGAGTCAGGTTCGGGGAGGCAGGGGTTGGATTGGATGAGATGTCCCTTTGCTCAGCCCTTCTGGCCTCTGCCAGCCTTCACCTGCCAGTAGTGAATTCCCCATACTTCCTGGTGCCCGCTGAGTGTGCCTGCTTAAAGTTCCAAAACAGGGTATTTGAAGATCTATTGATGCGCTGTGTATCCAAGCCAGCCTCCCTGCAGTTTGCCTGCCCCTCACCTTCCAACCCAGCAGGCGTGAACTGCAGGGCTGCAGATGAGGTGGTGACCCCACTGTTCCCTGGCCAGGCTTTGGATTGCAGTCTTATTTAGAACTCAGAAAACCCAGGATCAGCTCTGGATGGAAATGCACAGTCTCCAGTTTCCTATGAGACTTTGTAAAGGAGTCATGATGAGGAAGCAGGGACAATATTCCTAAGTCAGTTGATAAAAGCTAAAGGAGGAAACGCTGTGCTTCCAGTGACACACTATTTTGCAAGGGTTGACAGGAAGCTGATGGCTGATCTGTCTCATATTTTTGAAGGAAGATGTATGGGGATAGCAAGATGGAGACCTGAGAATATTCGAGTTGTTTGTCACCTTTTCTTGGCCTTTCCTTCCTATAAAAATCTACAGTGTCTTTATTTCCAACAGAATAGCATGTTAGGCAGCAAGTAGCTGTAAACAAGTTTCACCTCCCAATTTACTTCAGGCCTGTCACTTCCCATCCCTGAGAATAACTAAGTTTATAAAGATCCCCAGGCTCCTAGCCTTCTTAATCATGATAACTCTTATCAGACTCCCATATCTCTGAAGCAGCACATTTTTCTTGTCCTCCCCCAGGAAAGAATGGTGTTTATAAGGCAATCTGTCGTAATCCTGTCAATTATCCTTTAGTAGACTGAGGCCATAGTAAAGTACAACCTCCAGAGGGGTCAATCTGAAGGATTTATTCTTAAGGCCTTCAAGTTTTGGTGTATAGCTTTAACTTTGGAAATATCATGACATCTTCTTCCTTTACAATCCATTTTGGTAGCACACTATTTTACAAATGCAATTCAGCAAATAAAAACAACTAAGAGTCTTGTGACACCTTATAGACTAACAAATTTATTATGGCATAAGCTTTCATGCACTACATGCGGTCCTTCGGATGCATGAAGTGTTATCCTGAGTTGCAGGTACAGATATACAGGGGAGGTGTGAGCAAATTTTTAAATTGCAAGGCCAGAAGGAGAGGAAATGGAGAAAAGTACAGACAGTGATAATTACTGTATTAATAGTGGGCATTCTCACAGAGAGAGAAAGAGTGGTTGATAACACAGAGATTCTGGCATTGGTAAGTTAATTAACAGATATGGTGTGCTAAAAATCCATGGTCCCAATTCAATCCACACATGATAGCACTGAACCTCTTGCTGTATTGTAATACAAAGGTTTCATGTTGCAAGTCTGGAAGTTATCCAGCAACTAGAATACCATAAGATCCCTGTCCTAGAAAGATCTAAATAAGCCATTGATCATATCATTACTATTACAACTAGACAGACCAATATAATTTCATGGAAAGCACAGAGGGCCACATTAATCACAAAGAAATCCCTGAATTAGGTATGAGGCTCCTGCTCATCTAGTCAATCCTTATTTGCTTGTTTAAAAATATGATTGTATTGTACTGTTTTTGATTGCTTTATTGTGCTGCTTAATTTAAACATCAGCCTGGGTACTGGTGTAAAAGGGGTGGTAGAACTATTTTATAAGTGAGTGAATAAGTAAGTTAAACAAATGAACAAACAAACAAACAAGCTCTTTATTTGCTTTGGGAGAGAAGTAAACCAGAGCAGCCAGGTAGTTTCCAGCACCTCAGAAGGCCAGGACAGCAACAGTACTGCTGATGTAATTCTGATCATTTGGGGAATGGATGCCTAGACTAGGGATGAATGAATCTACGTATTTCCTGTTGGAATACGCAACAGTCTTCTATTAAGACTCACTGTACTGATAGGGAAATTCCACTAAAGGTAGATGCAATGTAAGCCCAAGAAGCGACCTTCCTGAGTTGTGAGTTTAGTTTCCTTTCTTCCATTTTTCCTTGCTTCTTGCTGTAAAAGGTAATGGCTGGTGATGCTAATCCCCTTTAGGATGAACACCTTAACATGGTGAAGGGGTTTGAGAGTGTGGAAGAAGCTGAGGGCAATGCTGTCAGGAGTCTAGACCAAGAGGCTAGACTCCTAGCAGGGGCACCCAAGGTGGAATGGTCAAAGCCAAGAAACTAGACTAAGATGCATCCAGACTCAGACGAAGGCAATGGTAAACCACCTGTTACCATGAAAACCCTATGAACAGAGTATCCAAACTGCAACACGAGATAGTGCTGGAAGATGAGACCCCCAGGTCAGAAGGCACTCACCGAGCTACTGGGGAAGAACAAAGGACAAGTACGAGTAGCGCTGTGACTAATGACGCAGCTGGGTCAAAGCCGAAAGGAAGCCCAGAGGCTGATAAGCACAGATGCGAAAGGAGAGTCTGGAGTTGTACGACGCACACAATGGGAACATGGAATGTGAGAAGCATGAACCAGGGAAAGTTAGAAATTGTCAAGCAAGAAATGGAACATATCAACATTACAATACTTGGTGTGAGCGAACTAAAATGGACTGGAATGGGACATTTTCAGTCAGGCAACTACAAAATATTTTATGCAGGACATGAGAAATTAAGAAGAAACAGGGTTGCTTTAATAGTGAGAAGCGATGTAGGAAAAGCAATTAGGAACCACAACGCAAGGTCTGAGCGAGTTATATCAATGAGATTAAATGGGAAACCTATTAACATAACCATCATCCAAGTCTATGCTCTAAAGGCAAATGCAGCAGAAGAGGAATTGGAGACATTTTATGCAGAAGTACAGGAACAAATGGATCACACACCAAAACAAGATTTGATTATAATCATGGAAGACATGAATGCAAAAGTAGGGAACAGAGAAGAACTAGGAATTGTGGGGAAATGGGGCTTAGGAGACAGAAATGAAGCAGGAGAAAGACTTATTGAATTCTGTGAAGACAATAATTTGTTTCTTGTGAACACATTTTTTGAGCAACCGAAAAGATGAGTGCACACATGGACATCACCAAATGGTCAATATAGGAATCAGATTGATTATATAATTGGTAGCAGAAGATGGAGAAATTCCATACTTTCTGCAAAAACAAGACCAGGAGCAGACTAAGGTACAGATCATGAACTGGTTGTATCGAAAATCAGAGTAAAGCTAAAGAAGAACAACCAAGCAATCATAATGCCAAAATACAATTTAAATAACATCCCAGAAGAATATAAAAATCAAATAAGGAACAGATTTGAGGCTTTCAATTTAGTTGACAGAGAACCAGAAGAACTATGGAGTGAAATCAGAGACATTATCAGGGAAGAATACAAAAAGACAATACCTCTACTTAAAAAGAGAGAAAGACCTAAATGGATGACAGAAGAAACTCTTAAAATGTTTAAACAGAGAAGGAAAGCAAAAGTGAAAGGAGATAGAAACACAGTCAGAACCCTAAATGCAATAATACAGCCACTAGTACGTAGGGACAAAGAGAACTATTACATAGTATTGTAGAGAAATAGAAGAGGACAACAAAAAGGGAAGAACAAGAGCCCTATTCCAAAAGATTGGAGAAATGAAAGGGAAATTTAAACCAAGGGTAGGGAGGTTGAATAATCAATAGGGGAACACACTGACTGACCAAGATGAAATAAAAGGAAGATGGAAGCAATACACTGAAGAACTCTATAAAAGAGATGCAAGGATGACAGATTCCTCCATGGAGGAGCTGTATGGTGAAAAACCAGAAATTTTAGAATGTGAGGTGAAAGCTGCTGTTAAAATACTTGGAAGAAACAAATCACCAGGAACAGACGGCATACCAATAGAGTTGCTACAAGCTACTGAGACTGAATCTGTGCAAGTATTGACAAAAAATTGTCAAGAAATATGGAAAACTAAACAATGGCCCACAGACTGGAAGCGTTCCATATACATTACAATTCCAAAGAAAGGGGATCCCAGGGAATGCAGTAATTATCGAACTATTGCCTTAATATCCCATGCAAGTAAAGTAATGCTCAAGATTCTACAACAAAGGCTCTTACCATATATGGAGAGAGAAATGCCAGATGTCCAAGCTGGATTTAAAAAGGGAAGAGGCACCAGAGATCATATCACAAACATATGTTAGATAATGGAATGGAGCAAGGAATTTCAGAAGAAAATCATTCTGTGCTTTATATATTACAGCAAAGCCTTTGACTGTGTAGATCATGAAAAACTATGGAATGCTTTAAAAGAAATGGGGGTGCCACAGCATCTGGTTGTCCTGATGCACAACCTATACTCTGGACAAGAGGCTACTGTAAGGAGAGAATATGGAGACACCGATTGGTTCCCCATTGGAAAGGGTGTGAGACAGGGGTGTATTTGATCACCCTATTTGTTTAATCTGTACTCAGAACATATCATACGGAAAGCGGGATTGGACCAAGATGAAGGAGGTGTGAAAATTGGAGGAGAAATATCAATAATTGAAGATATGCAGACGATACCATACTACTAGCAGAAACCAGTAATGATTTGAAACAAATGCTGATGAAAGTTAAAGAGGAAAGCAGAAAAGCAGGACTACAGGTGAACATCAAAAAGACTAAAGCAATGACAACAAAAGATTTATGTAACTTTAAAGCTGACAGTGAGGACATTGTACTTGTCAAGGACTATCAATACCTCGGCACAGTCATTAATCAAAATGGAGACAATAGTCAAGAAATCAGAAGAAGGCTAGGACTGGGGAGGGCAGCTGTGAGAGAACTAGAAAAGGTCCTCAAATGCAAAGATGTATCACTGAACACTAAAGTCAGGGTCATTCACACCATGGTATTCCCAATTTCTATGTATGGATGTGAAAGTTGGACAATGAAAAAAGTGGTTGAGAAAAAAATCAACTCATTTGAAATGTGGTGCTGGAGGAGAGCTTTATGTATACCACGGTCTGCGAAAAAGCCAAATGGTGTTAGAACAAATTAAACCAGAACTGTCACTAGAAGCTAAAATGATGAAACTGAGGTTACCATACTTTGGACACATCATGAGAAGACATGATTCACTAGAAAAGACAATAGTGGTGGGAAAAACAGAAGGGAGTAGAAAAAGAGGAAGGCCAAACAAGAGATGGATTGATTCCATAAAGGAAGCCACAGACCTGAACTTACAAGATCTGAACAGTTTGGTTCATGACAGATGCTCTTGGAGGTCACTGATTCATAGGGTCACCATAAGTTGTAATCAACTTGAAGGCACATAACAGCAACAATGATGCTAAAAGACCCAGTTTAAACCTTACAGCTGTGTCTATCTTCCATTTGTTGAGCTAAAAATCTACTCTGTTACATTTCCATCCTATATTGGTTTTGTTTCTTTACAAAACTAGCTCCATCGGATCCAGTGGATTTTGTTTTGTTTTGTTTTGGTTTGGTTTGGTTTTTTAGGAAAAATCCACCCAGTTTTACAAATAAACAAACAAAAATACTTATGACATGGTCCAGGGACTGCCTCTTTCTTCCTTTAACATTTCAACCAGCTTAGAGCAACTGCAAGGCTTCACAATAAAAAAAAATCTGTTTTAAAATGCTCCCTTCATGTCAAAATGAGCAGTCCCTTCCGGAACCAGCCTAAGCATTCCTAGCTACAGAAAGTCACTTGAAACTCCAGTGACATGTTAGAATCCAGGACTACTTTCAGACTACAAACATACAATATACAAAAATTAAAACAAAAATTAAACATCAGAGATTAGGCCTCCTGGAATAAAAGTTTTACAGCCAAGTATCTGAAACTTAGCAGGGACAGTGCCTGCTTGATTTCTACTGGGAGGACGTTCCACTGAGTTGGGCCCACTACACTGAAGGCACGACTCCTCATTGACTTGAGTATCGCTTCTGGCCCATGGAGGACAGCTAATAGGACAGCTCCTCAGGTTATCAGCTTGGGACACACAAGGGTATGGTTATCCTTGTTGGGTATGGAAATATTATTGATTTTGATATAACAGATATCGATTTATTTCCTGGTGACCTGACCATAAAATATTCCAGTGGCTAAGCAAACAAAAGCCTGATTGAGCTGGAAATGTACTCCCCTCCCCATTTCCTTATGCATACCCATACTTAATGTTTCATATTGATGTTACCAACTGTATCACAAAAGAATGCCTATGCTTCATTTACATGGTTGTAGACCTTGACACGCATACTCTTACAAATGTAGAAACTGCAACTTGAGCATATACTTGATTTAATGATCCCCCTTGTAACCGAACCTCCCCTTTCCTATCTATCCTTTGTTCCTCTGACTCTGAGTGCTTATCTCAAGGTCGTATAAACTATGCAAGCCCATGCCTGAAAGAAGACAATATGTTTCTGGCTTTTCTTATCCTAAGCACCCCTTTTTTCCATATCTAAGATATTACTATGTCTAGCAATGTTTTTCTACTCTTTTATGACGTCCGCTCCCCACTTTCTGTAACCATTGGGGAAACTATATAATCTGTTGTATTTCAATAAACGGGGTTCCCACTTCTGAAAAGCATCTTGCTGGCAGGTCTTGGGACCCCTTTGCAAAGGTAATATTGTGTGTTATTTCCTGGCCTCTGGCAATAGATTCTTGCTCTCAACTCCGCACCTTCCCGGGTGTATGTGAGCTGAGTAGGCAGTGACAGCTTGTGTGTTGGGTTTGGACCTAACATCCTTAAGGTAACCTGGGCCTACATTGTTAAGGGCTTTGTACACTAGTACAAGAATCTTGAACCTGGTCCAGTAGCAGATGGGAAACCAGTGTGGGTCTTTTAACGCTGATGTCATGTGCTGTCAATATTCTGTTCCTATCACCACTCTACCCACAGAGTTCTGCGGTAGCTGAAGCTTTCAGACCAGACCCAAGAGCAGTCCCACATCCATTGCAGTAATACAGTCTTGAGGATATCCATGCATGTATGCACTGAGACTACCAATGCATGTATTTTGCTGCTTTTAATTATGTGTATCACTCTCCCCCGCTTCTAATACATATTATATACATCACAAATACAAACATACATGCATGAAAAAATTCATACTAATTTGGCCTTAGTAGCAGCATGGGCGTTCCAAATTACATATACTGACATTGGATGCTTTCAGTCAAGGAGTTTCTTGTGGGATGGATGCTCCTTGTGTGTGCAGTTTTTTTGCACACAACATTGTTGGCATAAGCCCCTATAGCTGTGGAGAAAGGCAAACAGTGTTAAACACTTTCTGAAGGAGTATTTATTTACAATGACTCACGTATTGTTCACAAAGAAAGGTGCATTCACATTCAAGAAGGGAGAGAGGGACAAAGCAGTGGCGGGATTACTTATTCGTCTTTTAACTCTCTCCATAGCTATGGAGAGGAGGGTGTTTGCATTCTGCATCACTTACATGAATATCTGCATACTTTAAAAATCTATCTCCTTCCCTCCGTCCACATCTGGATCTATTTGGAATATGGAGGTGAAGAGATTTTCCACAAAGCAGCAACATACTACCATCATAGGAAGGAGGCAGTTATCCTAATTTCAGTGCATACATATTATGTATTTCTCAAAGTACTGGGATGAGACGGAGGTTCGGTTGGTTATATAAAAGTGAATTAAATAAGGTGTGATGCCCAGCCTCACATTTATTGTATCTCATTTCACTTTAAAGCACTTCGTTTCATTTCACAGCACAAAATTCCCTTTTCCTTAGTTGCTGTTTTTTTTCTTAAAAAGGATTTTACATATATCTTTTGTTGTCACTGCTCTCATCAGCAAGCCCACCTAACATTTCCAGGAGCACACCAAGATTTCCCCACTTCAGTTTCCCAATCTTCCTTTTAGCGTCAGTCATAATCAGAAAAAGGACAGGAGCCGGAGAGTTTTTGCTTTAAAAAATCTTTGTGTGGGTCAAAACTATTCTCCTAGAGTGGTCCTGACATCTCTCTTCTTTCCTTTCCCTCCCTCCTTCTCCCCCCATCTTTTTTTCCCAGCATGCCCAGAATAATCCTGCTCCCAGACTCTATGCCGGCCTTCAATAAGGACAGTATTGCGTTTGTGTAGCAGCTGCAACAAGGCCTCACAAATGCTGGCTGACGAGAAGTGACAGCTCTGTATATCTCTCACTGGCGCTGACAGCTGACAGATGGATACCACTCACACACAGAAAAAAAGCCCCCAGGATGATTCGCCAGCATTACTCTCTGTTCACGGGGGCCACACTTGATTGAGTGCTGCTCAGAATAATAAACCCTTGTAGCTCCATTCCAGAGCCAGTTTACTCACAATGTCCCAGTTCCCCCCACCCCATGAAACACGTACAAACGCACACTCAAGCTTGGCTTTGTTGTTTTGCCTCGCTTTGTCTTAGGGAAAAGGGGGGGGGAGGAATGGAGGAAGAAGCTATCTCCCTACTAGCTCTATGCAGCTGCTTATTAGAGAAAAGAGAGCTATCAGTATGGAACTTAGCAATAGGCATGTTCTTTAGAATTCCTTCATTCTCCACCCCCACCCCCCAATTGGTCAGTTATAATCCTCTGGATTTTTGGGTTTTTTAAATTATTATTACTACTACTACTACTACTACTCCCTTCTGTCAATCAGCCCATCTTTAATAAGCATTGCTGGTTGGTTACTCGGAAGGCAGAGCACAAAAATGGACAGGGATGCATGTTGACACGAAAGAGGATGTGGAGGGTGTGTGTGTGTGAAGTGGAAAGTCTTAAACCAAAAGAGACCTCCATTCACATGGAGAGATGCAGATATAGGGAGTAAAAGAAAGCAGAAAAATAGAGAATGTTTCCACAGTTAGAGAAGCTGAAATCTCCCCAACATGGTTCTCTTAAAAGGTCTGAACGTGATGTTGTCTCTGGATTTCCCCCCCCTTTTTTTGGCTGCATTTCCTCTCTTTTTATGAACTGCTCCATTATTTGTACCCCAGGAGGTAGGTAGCACTGCCAAACGTCATTTTCAATTGGGAGCATGCTTTGCTGTTGCTCCCCTCCCCCTTAAAATTACAATGATATAACTCAGATAGAAGGCACATTCTTATGGTTGGAAGATTGACTGTAACAAAAGAGAATGCAAGCACCATTTCCCCCCTAAGGAACAGCATAAGCATAGAAGGATGCTAATGCCAAATGTATTATTTGGATGTAGCTCATTTGCTCTATAGAGGTTCATCTACCCAGGTAGCAAAAGCCTTCTTGTTACTAATGCTGAATCTTAACTTTTTGCAGACCTTGTGGCTTTCATTTCTGCAAATTAGTTATTTATTTTTATAACCCAGGAGGGTCCAATTTTTGGATGTACTCAAGTGCCACATACTCCCCAAAGCCACCTTGTCCATTGACTGGACAGTTTTAAACAGCGTATGCCCTGAAAAATACATCTGATTATCTAACTTAGTGGACAAGATCTCTATTAGCAACTGGCTGGAAGAGATATAGTGGCTAAAGACTGCCTATTGGGTAAACTGGCTTCTAGGTAATTCAGTTCACAATTAAACGCACACTGACCTAACTTGCATTTTCCAAAACAATACACAAACTAAAACTCAGCCATTGTTTGAAATTCCCTTGTATCCGAGTTTTGCAGTCCAGTTCTCCAGCCAGATAATGTGTACAAAAATGCACTTACTAGGGTAAAGTGTGCATATAAATGCATATATTAATTAAAATAACATTACAATGTATTATATTGGAAGAAGTTCCTTTGCAAAAATGTGTACATTAAGAAAAAATGCTTGCAAATATGTGTATAGTAGGAGAAATTCACACTAAAATGCTGATGAATTTTCATGAGAACGTTATAAAAATTGCAAAGTGATGTGGAAATGTGGAGAACCAAACTTAAGACTAGAAAAATGAGAAACTGAAACAGACATATTTGCCCATCTTTACTTCTAAATATTTTGTAAAATTTGTGTCGGAGATGCCTCCCTGACTTTCCGAGTTAAAATGATGACCTTCTACTGGCCACGTCCCTACATGCAACTTAAGATATATGTAAAATGAATGTAAGAAGCAACTCTAAATTATATACAACTTTCAGAAATGTAATGCTATAAGGATGAGTTGGAGCTGAAACAAAATATTCCTCCTAAAAGGAGCGCTACTTTTCAGGGTTCCAGCTAGTAATATTCCATTTCTGCTCCCACCCCCACCCCCATTCATCTTTTCCAACTCTCATTGATTGGGCTGTTTTGTGAATGGGGCAGGGTGTTCCAATGAGTTGTGTGGTTTTTTTTGTACTCCTGCAAACCTTGGGGTTCCCTGAGTGTGCCAGTAATTCCCTCTTGTTCCTCAGTGGCCCTGTTTTGGCCACAGTCCTGTTGGCACTCAGCACCTGAGTTTGCTCTTAGAAAGTGGTGATGGGCAGTGCAATCCAATGACGAGGAGCTGGCAGGAGGGGGTGGAGGAGGAGGAGCCGGTGGAAAGCTCAACAGCATCCACTCCCCATTTGGGAAACTTTGAACTCAAAGTCTGAACTTTGGCTCCGTCAGAAGATGAGCACGGGAGCCAGCAGGGAATAAGAGGTCCCTGTAGGCTGCCATGAGAATATTTTTATTGCACTCGCCTATTTGTCAGCGGAATTCTCATGGGGATTGGGACCTGCAGGAGTGCTCCAAGGGGGACTTGGATGTTGTGTAAGTGTCCCCCACATGACTCCTCCCTTACCATGCCCTCGGAATGACCAATTTTTGTGACTGCTGCTGGCTTTTGCTGGCTCTCCATCCGCCAGACTGCCTGTTCCTGGTGGACCCCCAATGGTGCCAGCAGGGTCCTGGTGCTGCTGCAACACAGCTGGGATGGAGGAGCTTCAGCTAGTGGCGCCCAGCACCTACAAGAGCCTGCCAGCTCAGCCAGGGGTCCACCACATCCACCTCCCCCCAGTCTGGCACAAATAGGACTTGGATTGCGCGCTAAGCCATAGTGCTTTTTCAGAAGTCTTAAGTGCTGGTAGTTCTAGCTGAAAGCTAATTCAAAAAGGGCAGGAGTATTTCCCAATAAGTAACATGTACCAGAGCCATATCAAATTCAAGCACTTGAACTGGAATGAAAATCATGGCACCTTGTCCCATATACACTTACATTCAGGGGATATTCCATAAATGGAGAAGAGGAGCCTAAGGTTCCGGCTATAACATGATAGGGAACATACACATAACCACAGTGACAATATCCAAAATTGAACTCAGTGATTACTCTGTAGCTATAGTTACAACATGTCCATTAAAGGCCACCTACACCTACACTGCATCAATTCCCCTTCACCAACCGCTTCCCTTTACCCATTGCCAAAGCCACCCACCCCCTCCCTTCACAGATCGCCAAATACACCACCTCACTTTACACCTGCCTGCCTGCCTCTCCTTTGCTGACCCAGCAGCTCTCAGAAGTCTGTCATCATGCTGTAGTTCGCAGCACCACCTGTCGACGGCCAAGTAAACTCCTGTGTGATTACATTTTTAGGCAAAGATGGAATAGGATTTATGAAGTCTGCGTATGGCATAACACAATATATTAGTAGTGGTAGTAGTAGCAGTAGTGTTTTTGTTGTTTTTGTTATTGTTATTTATGAAGATTTATTAGTGTCTTGATATCCGAAGGTCCCCAAGCAACTTACACAATGTTAAAACAAAACAAATAAAACAGACTATAAAAACATAACAATAAACAACAACAAAACAAAAGCAATACCACCCTCATAGCCACAGGAAGGTTTGGTAGCATATTAAAACAAAATGTCATCTCAATCTATCAGATACCTGGGAGAAAAGATATGTTTCCCTGCACTGAAAAGATATCAATGATAGCGCCAGGTGAACCTCACTGGGGAGCATATTCCACAGATGGGGAGCCACAAGTGAAAAGGCCCTCTCCCTTGTCACCACTCTCCGAGCTTCCCTCAAAGGTAAGACCTGGAAAGGGGGCTCAGAGAAAGTTCTAAGGGTCCAGGGAGGTTCATATCAGGAGAGGCGTTCCAGAAGATATTGGGGTCCTGAGCCATAAAGAGCCTTAGGGGTTAAAACCAGCATTTTGAATTGGGCTTGTCCACATCCTCAGGCAGCCAGTACAATTGGAACAGGATAGGTTTTACATGCTCTGTTCACCCTGAACCCATCAATAGCCGGGCAGCTACATTCTGCACTAATTGAAGCTTCCAAGCTAATTGAAGCCACTTCATGAGTGGCATTACCACAGTTTCCTTTAAGCAGCCTGGGACCACTCCTTCTTGGAGAGAAGCATTAATTATCTCCCTGGCCCACCCAGCTGTCCCCTTCCTGGCAGATTTTATCAGCCATGAAGGGCAAGGGTCCAAGACAAAGGTGGTTGCACGGACCCAACCAAGTACCTTCTCCACATGCTCAGGCTGCAACAACTGAAACTCATCCAACAACATCGGACAAGAAAGTGCTCCAGACACCACACTTGGATCATCAGCATCAACAATGGAGTCCAAACCCAGATGGACGGAAATGATTTCATCCTCAAAATGCTTTGCAAACATATCACAGCAGGCTTTAGATGGTTCTACCACCTCCCAAGGGTCGGTATGTAATAAGCCCCTAAACAGCTCAGCTGGACGGCAAGCTGAGGATGCAATGGAGGCAGAGAAGCAAGTTTTCTTTGCCACCTTTACTGCTACTGAGTAGGTTCGAACATGAGCACATACCAGTGTTCAGTTGCATTAGTTAGGAGTTTTTCTCCACCTGCACTCAAGCTATCTCCCTTCTTGCTTCATTGCTCTTAGCTCCAGGGTATACCATGGAGCTTCCTGAGGTACTGAGGTCTGCTCAGGAGGATGCTCAGGTGCAATCGTACCAATTGCCCTGGTGATCTCTGTATTCGATAGATCAACCAGGACTTCAACAGAAGATCTGGCCATGCCAACTGGAAAACTCCCCAGAGCCCTCTGAAAACTAATAGGATCCATCAGTCTCTGGGGGGGGGGACCATCTTAATAGCCCCCACACACAGAGGAAAAAGGCCACTGTAAGTCTAAAACTCACCAACAGGTGATCTGACCATGACACAGGGACTGTTTTTATATCCCCCACCTTCAGATTACCCTCTCTCTGTCCATCTGAGAAAACCAAATCCAGAGTGTGCCCTGCTACATGTGTTGGCCTGATGACATGTCGGGTCAGCCCCATGGTTGTCATGGAGACCATGAAGTCCTGAGCTGCCCCAGACAGAGCAGACTTGGCATGAATGTTGATATCTCCCAAGACTAACAGTCTTTAGGTCCTCAGCACCACATCTGAGACCAGTCAGGTAGGGAGACTGTTGGGCAGCAGTGTGATGGCATACCAACAGAATCTCCAATCTATACTGCTGGCCTAACACAAGGTACAAACACTCCAGATTGGCACTCAGATAAACAGGGATCCTGGAGAGCAAGATGGTATTCCTGTAGATCACAGCAACCCCCCGTCTCCGGCCCTCAAACCTGCCCTGGTGCTGAACCAAGTACCCGGGTAGCACAACTGGGAGAGGCTAACATGACCCTGCTCTCCCATCCAGTTATACACGCCAGGTCGCAACCCCATCCTTGATTAAACTGTGGATAAGAGAGATCTTACTATGGACTGACCTGGCATTGACAAGCCGCACCCAGAGGTTTGAGGACAAGCTGGCACAACACAATCTATGTGTTAACAAGGAGAACTTTTTAAAAAAAGTCTTTTAAAAACAACACACTCTTTCTCATTCTGAGCCATAAATCTGAAGAAAACAGTCTTACTTCGCATCTTGAAGATTTAAGTCAGAAGATTTTTAAGTTCTAGAACTACTAGGGGAAGCAAATTCCAAAGCTGAGGAACAGCCACTAAGAATGCCTTGGTACTCAGGGGAACACACTATAACTTATGCTTTACATGCAGGAGGTTTGGGGCCCAGGCTCCAAACAGGGCCAGATTTACCATTAGGCAGAGTGAGGCAGCTGCCTCAGGTGTTGTATGCTAGGGGAGAGCAAAATGTCTTCGGTCAGCCCTGACTCTAGATAGTAGGTTTTGGAAAGACTCCTACCTGTGATAAGGAAAGACACTGCCACCTGGAATATACAGAACGGGGCAAGGTCATCTGGACACTTCAGGTATGACCCATGGAAGGCACCTTGACTGCTTCTGGCTGACAAGTGAGATTATGCTAGGACAAAGCAATAAGAATATAAAATAAGCCTGCTGGATCAGGCCAATTGCCCATCTAGTCCAGCATCCTGTTCTCACAGTGGCCAACAAGTAGGACCTGAATGTAAAGAGCACTCTCCCCTCCTGTGGCTACTGGCAACTGGTTTTCAGAAGCGTACTAGCTCTGACTATGATGGCAGAGCACAGCCATCATAGCTAGTAGCCACTGATAGCCTTATCCTCCATGCATTTTTCTAACCTTCTTTTAAAGCCATCCAAGTTGGTGGCCATCACTGCCATAGTTTAACTATGCGCTGCATGAAGAAGTACTTTCTTTTGTCTATCTGAATATTCCAATATTCAGCTTCATTGAATGTCCACAAGTTCTGATATTATGAGAGAGAAAAACTTTTCTCTATCCACTTTCTCCATGGCATGTGTAATTTTATACACTTCTATCAATGCAGGTTATCATATAGGTATGTCGGTGTCAAGGCATTTTGGGTTCTATAGATTAAACCAGCATCTTGAATTGTATCTGGAATACAAAAGGAACCCAGTGCAGAGGATGGAACACTAAATAAAAGTTTTTCAATAGCTTCAATTTTCTGTTCCTGAGGTTACAGCCTTCATATGCAGTGAAATGGACCCACAGCTACTATTGTGAACTGATGGTTCAGGTCTTGCAATGTATCGACTTCAGCTTAACGTCTGAGGGGAGGCTGAACCCCTCCTTCTTGCCGATGGGCCCAGCAGCCGTTACCTGACAATTATTTTAATTTTGTCTGGAGAGTTTCAATGGACATGGCCAAACACTATTCTAAATACAGCTCCTCTATAAAATTCCTGAATAAAGACCCTCCACCTCCTCCTTGGGTGCTTCCAGACAACTTGTTTAGTGAGCATAGGGATGGTGTCCGCATGTTGCAGCTGGTTCTCATCTCATTCTGCCAAACTGTCAGCCGTTTACAGTTTGTGTGCTTCCTTCCCTACTTTTTTATTTTACTGGTTCATATTTTCCTCTCTTTCTCTCCCCCTCTGTTTCTTTGCTCTACTCATCCTCTCTTCCCTCCTCTTTCTTGTGATTGGAAAGGGAAGTGGTTTGCTCAGCTGGTGTCTTGTGCAGCAGAGTCAATCAAGGTCCATCTCTCCGGCCAGCTAAAAGTTACGGCAGGTGGCTAGGCTTGTCAGTCCCGGAGCTGGGAGCCAGGGAGGAGAAGGGAAACAGTGGTGGGGATGATTGGAGGGGTGTTAGATAGAAGGCAGATCATGGCATGCAAGGTCCCTCCTTTCAGAGTAAAGGAAGCAGCGGTGGCAAGCAAGCTTGGGGATTCTCTTCCTCTTGGTTGCAATGCAATGAATGGTGAGATCACCAATGCCATTTTTTTTAAAAAGTCTGGTGTCAGAAAAAGCCGCAAAGCTCACAAGCAGCAAGGCAATGTTGTAAAGATGGTGAACATGCAAACTGCAAGGAAATCCAGTCCCATGTCTGATTTTAATCGAAATCCTCTTCCATTTATTTTATTTATTTATTTTATTTATTTATTTATTTATTAAATTTATATACCGCCCAACTAGCAATAGCTCTCTGGGCGGTGAACATAAAATAGCATAAAAATACAATGAATAACAAAATAATACTAAAATACAATCATCAATCCAATACAATAAACATTTTAAAAAGTAAATCAGTGTAACTTAAAATGCTTCAGAGAATAGGAAGGTTTTGACCTGGCGCCGGAAGGAGAGCAGAGTCGGCGCCAGGCGTACTTCCTCGGGGAGACTGTTCCATAGTTCGAGGGCCACCACTGAGAAGGCCCTAGATCTTGTCATCACCCTCCGGGCCTCCCTGTGAGTTGGAACCCAGAGGAGGGCCTTCGTAGCAGAACATAGTGCACGGGCCGGTTCATATCGGAAGAGGCGTTCCGCAAGGTATCGTGGTCCCGCACCATATAAGGCTTTATAGGTTAATACCAACACTTTGAATCTAGCCCGGAAACATATTGGCAACCAGTGCAAGCTGGCCAGAACAGGTGTTATATGCTCGGACCGCTTGGTCCTTGTCAGCAATCTGGCCGCCGCATTTTGCACTAGTTGTAGCTTCCGAACTGTCGTCAAAGGTAGCCCTACGTAAAGCACATTACAGTAATCCAAATGTGAGGTTACCAGAGCATGTACCACTGATGTAAGGTCCTCTTTACTCAAATAGGGACGTAGCTGGGCTACCAACCGAAGTTGGTAAAACGCATTCCTAACCACCGAGGCTACTTGAGCCTCAAGTGAGAGGGAAGAGTCTAAAAAGACTCCCAGACTACGAACCCGGTCCTTTAGGGGGAGTGTAACCCCATCCAGGACAGGGTATATATCCACCATCCGATCAGAGAACCCGTCCACCAACAGCATCTCAGTCTTGTATGGATTGAGCTTCAGTTTGTTAACTCTCATCCAGTCCATTGTCGCGGCCAGGCAACGGTTCAGCAAATCGACAGCCTCACCTGAAGAAGATGAAAAGGAGAAGTAGAGCTGTGTGTCATCAGCATACTGATGACAATGCACTCCAAAACTCCTGATGACCTCTCCCAACGGCTTCATGTAGATATTAAAAAGCAGGGGGGACAAAACTGACCCCTGCGGGACCCCATATTGGAGAGCCCGCGGTGTCGAGCAATGTTCCCCAAGCACTACCTTCTGGAGACGACCCGCCAAGTAGGAGCGGAACCACTGCCAAGCAGTACCTCCAACTCCCAACTCCGCAAGCCTCTCCAGAAGGATACCATGGTCGATGGTATCAAAAGCCGCTGAGAGATCAAGGAGAATCAACAGAGTTACACTCCCTCTGTCTCTTTCCCGACATAGGTCATCGTACAGGGCGACCAAGGCTGTCTCAGTGCCAAAACCGGGCCTAAAACCCGATTGAAATGGATCTAGATAATCAGTTTCATCCAATAGCGCCTGGAGCTGGCCAGCAACCACCCGTTCCAAGACCTTGCCCAGGAATGGAACATTCGCCACTGGCCTGTAGCTGTTAAAATTGTCTGGGTCCAAGGAAGGCTTTTTCAGGAGTGGTCTCACCACTGCCTCTTTCAGACAGCCCGGGACCACTCCCTCTCGTAAAGAGGCATTTATCACTTCCTTGGCCCAGCTACCTGTTCCATTCCTGCTAGTTTTTATCAGCCAGGAGGGGCAAGGATCCAGTACCGAAGTGGTTGCACGTACCTGTCCAAGCACCTTGTCCATGTCCTCGAGTTGAACCAACTGAAGCTCATCCAACAAAACAGGACAAGACTGTGCTCCGGACATCTCACTAGGATCTACTGCTATAACTTGAGAGTCTAGGTCCTGGCGGATACATGAGATCTTATTCTGGAAGTGATCGGCACACTGATTACAGCGGGCCTCCGATGATTCCACCGTGTCCAGAGGGTTTGAATGGAGAAGCCCCCGGACAACTCGAAAGAGCTCCGCTGGGCGGCAAAGAGATGATTTAATAGTGGCAGCAAAATGATGTTTTTTAGCTGCCTTCACTGCTCCTACATAGAGCTTAGTCGAAGCACTAACCAGCGCATAATTGTATCTGTCGGGAGTTCGTCTCCATTTCCGCTCAAGCCGCCTCCTATCTTGCTTCATCGCTCTCAGCTCCGGAGTATACCATGGAGCTGTATGAGCTCTACACAGGAGAGGGCGTGCAGGAGCGATCGTGTTTACAGCCCGGGTCATCTCCGTATTCCACAGAGCGACCAGGGCTTCAGCAGGAGCGCCAGTCCTATCAGCCGGAAAATCCCCCAGAGCCCTTTGAAAACCTTCAGGATCCATTAGTCTCCGGGGGCGGACCATTTTAATAGGTCCCCCACCCTTGCAGAGGGAAGAGGTTACTGAAAGTCTAAACTTCAGCAAGCAGTGGTCTGCCCATGACAAAGGGAGTGTTGTAAAACTCCCCACATCCAGATCACTTTCCCCATGCTCAGTAGCAAAAACAAGGTCTAGAGTGTGCCCCGATACATGTGTTGGACCACTAACATATTGAGATAGCAAAAAACCATAACATTTTTCAAACAAATATTTGTATTTCTGCTGCATTCTGAAAATACAAATAGTCAAACTTGTGGATTTTTCTTTTTTTTATGAAACTTACTCTGGAACAAACTCATGCTTGGTTGCCAAGGTAACCAGAGGAAGTGATAGTTTGACCTTAAGAGGGTGTGGTCATTAGGAAGCTGTGTGATTAACCCTTTCCCTTCAGTATGAATGGAAAACAGCAATTGGAAGGTAGGAAGTGTGATCTTTAAACTCCCATTGCAATGGAAAAAGCTTCGTCTTTAAAACGGAGTTCAGCTCCGTGTGCTCCTTTTTTTAGGGAAGGCAGTTTAAGTCCACAGCAAGCCCTACAAATGAAATGGAGGCATCCCAACATCCTGTCAACACCAGGCACATCAAACCAGCAAATATCACATGAAAGAGGATTAAGCCAGAGCAGAACAGCAGCTCCTCTTTGAAAGAAGCCCTTTGTTTTGCCTTGCTAAAGTGTTTCTGATGTTTTTCTTTTTGACATGACAAATCAGAACAGGGAGAAGAGTTTGGTTTTTTCCCCCTGCCCTAGCTCTCTTATATCATCTTTCTTAACTGGAACGAGTGAAACATCATTACGTGTTCAATAATATTTTCTGTTCACAGTAGCTGTTCTAGGCCAGTACCTTCGATAGCTAAGGAACATCACTGAAGGAGAAGAAGAGAGCTGTCTTTAGCTTCAGAGGAGTTTATAAGATTAGTTTGATATACAGTAGGTGCATGTATCGTTGATGCGGGGGGGGAGGCATGTCAAATGAACAAATATTTTTTTCTATGCCTCTCCCCCCAATTTTCCTGTCAGCATCCTATAGGGCAAAGTATTGCTTGTAGATAATCATGGATTAATTGTGAATGTAAAGAGAGACACACACTTTCTTTATCAAAGCTGTTGCCTCAAGGCAAACTCTGGTGCCATGAAAACTGAAATGTTTTCTTTTATCAGAGTTCCCTTACTGGCACCTGAAATTATTTCTTTCATGTCTGATAGTGAAGAATGAGGCTGCACAGCTCCCTGGAGATGAGTGATTGTTATCATGGTCTCATAACATATTGGCAGCTGATGTGGCATCCATGTACACCTGTCACTCAAGCAGAGCTAAACACAGATGTGGGAGGAAAGCTTAAGTTCAGGCACTTGGCAGGCCCTCTGCCACTCCTAACAACACACACACACACACACACACACACACACCACACAAACAGTATGTGAAAGCTTTTCAGGTCACACATTTGTGAGGGTACTCAAAATGCTACCCAGTCTATTTAGCACAGTGAACCTGCATGCATTAGCATTTCTGCACAGCAAACACAAATAAATAGAAATGCACAGGGACAGACAAACAAAGCTAGATCCTCTTTCAAACAAAAAATATTTTGCAAGTCCAACAGACAGCAAAAGAGAGTTCAGAACACATAACTGATTCAATTCCCTTTATTGGGAAGTGGACTAAGACCTTTTTAATGAAGGGAGGAAAATTTTCAGTTTGGCTTATGGATTGCATACGGTAGGAAGGATCGCGGGTGCTACTGTCATTAAAAGAGTAAATTGAGGTACATACCAAACAGGGTGATCAACAACTTCAAGCAGATATATTACATTTAGGTTTGTTCTAATTCTTCTGTTATAATATCCCCAAAGCCTTAGGGCTCTGTATACCATTAAACTGATGAAACATACAAGAGAATATTGGCAAGAAATATGACGTTGCATGGGGTAAAGGATCTGAATGCACATGGTTCTGTGAGCATGTAAATACGAAATCATGCATATGCAAGGCTGTACATATAGGTTTAGGTGAACTGGATTTACTCATCTGAATCATCTAAGGCTTTTGCTACTAAGATAAAATGTAAAGCACGAGGTGATGGAAAATGTAGACCATTTTTTAAAAAGCAAATTGTCATTTTAGCTCCTGGGTTAAAGTAAACAGGACATTGGCATTTTTTAAAGGGGAAAAATATGACAACGAGCCCAAATGCATTAATCTTATATTTATAAATGCATCACTTTATTTAACCATTTGTCCATTCTTATATGTTGATTTATAATAAACGTAATGTGATTCATCATGTCATCTTGTAAGTAAATGTGACACTTCATTAAACACAGTAATCAAATTTAAACAGTCCCACTTTCATGTTAACAGCAGAGACCTTAACAATTCTATTGCTCTAGAGATGCTCCTTCTATAATGAGTTGAGAGGGGGAGTCATGGAGCAGTTGTAGATCCCTGATAGTTGGTGAAGAAAATAAATATGCTGGCATCTGAATGCTGTGTATTTTTATTAGGGTAACTGTGATGCCAGAACAAAGTCCCTGGCACAGTTGTTGTTAACATCATAGTTTGTTACGCTGCACAGTGGAGGAAGTAGGTATAGTCTATCCTAACTTTTATTTCTGGTGCAGCTCATCTTTATATTGGGCCATTAATAAATACATCAAAATAAATGGCATTATGCAGCCAAAGTTAAGCACTTTTAAGACATACATACTTCAATGGGAAAATGTTAGACACATGTTTAACTGCTATTGAAAACAATAGCACTAAGATGTGCTTCGTGGTAATCGAATTATGCCTAAACTTAGAAGTGTTCACAATTTTTTGCAACAGGATTTACATGACTAGAATTGTGGACAGTTGGGAACATTTTGGAAAGTCTGTTGTAGGACTACAGAATCCATTTAGAGTCTGCATTTTGAGAGACTTTCTTTCCCATGCTATTTTTGCATTTGCCATCTGGAATGACATTGCAAGCTGGCAAACACAAGAATAATTTGAAATGTTTCTATCACATAGCATTAGTTACAGATTCAACCAAGAACAGAGGCATCTGAACAACATTGGTCAAATACCTGCAATTATCCCAATCTTGTCCCACTTTGAGGATCAAGCATCCATGTATGGAAATGAATTTATCTTTGGAATGTGGTTACACAGGGCTCACAAATGATTTGCTAGTCAAGTAAAGCATGTATTCTGCAAATATTCACATCTGAACTATATAAAACATTTGCATTTGCTTAATTTCTCCAATCAAGAGCTACAAAATGCTCCACACACCCATAGGGCTTTGTGTGCAAATGCTTCTCAAACAGAAGCTACCCATACTACATGACATATGACTTTTAAAATTCAGGAGACTTCTAAAAACATTTTCTGCAACTGGGGCGAGGAACCCTTTCCAGCCTGAGAACCATGTCCCCTTCTGGGCAAGCTTCCGAGGGCCACATGCCAGTGGTGGGTATGGCCAGGGGCTATGAATATAAATGTTTACCTTTGAACAGAAGGTTAGTTTCTACACAGATGCGCACAACCCTCTCTATCCTCCATCAAGGCAAGCAAGAGACATTGTCAGAGTTCAAGGACACATTCCAGTCAGACAAAAACACTTGGGGGACAAAGTGGGGCAAGTGAAGGGTTCTGAGTGAAGAATTCTGAGGGCCATATAGAGGGCTGGAGGGTCACATATAACCCCCAGGCCTGAGGCTCCCCACTCCTGTTCTACTATGTCATGAGAGTGTATTGTTCAAAGAAGAAGAAGAAACACAATTGTTTGCTCTGCTAGCACAAATCCTTGGACGGGTCCACAATGGTGTCTGCTTGCAGCCTTCAAGATAAGTTTATGTACACCGCCCAGAGAGCCTTTTTGGCTTAGGGCGGTATATAAATTAAATAAAATAAATAAAAATAAATAAAAGAGTTTAACTGCCAGAGTTCTGTTAACCAAATACCTTTCCTGACAGTGGTGCATCTCTAGGCTTCAGAAGATCCAGTTGTCCTCAGCTCCAAACTCATCAAACTGGTTGGAGTATTATTATGAAGTGGTGTTGTTATAATCCTGGTCACACACAGGGCCAACTTTGCAGCTAGTTTCCATCATAATCTTTAGTTTCAATAGAGATTGGATTTGTAGCACTTATGGACTTAAAAATAGCCTACCACAGATGCAGTTCTAAAACAACCTGCTCATGAATAGTCCTACTACACACAAGGAGATGTAAGAGGTAACAGAGTTAGCTGAGATAAATGGGTGCTTTGTACCTGTCTCCAACAACCCATTTCTGCAAACAAAGGTAGACCCACTATTAGCTTGGATGCCAGCATCAATATATTTCCCCCCAAATGGACAGAATACAGCTCCAGTTTATGGGCACAATGTGGCTACATGGCTAACTGCACAAGATGTTTGCATGCAAATGTAGTGATCATGGGCACACCGATCAAACAACTGCAAATTGTTACAGCATAAATGGTCCCTTTTCTGACCTTCCAGATCCTCTTAGACCAGCACATTTTGATGTTCCTAATCCAGCTTGTTCTAGATCATGGACTTCCTCTATGCTTTATATCTTGGGAAGTCAGGAAAGAATGGGTATCTATGTATGCATATTCCCAAGACATCATCATCATCTGCAGAAAGTCTCACTGCATCCTTCTTATGGAAAGATTCATTTACAGTTAGGAGAAGGCTGTGATCCCTTCTGTCACACTGAACCAAGCACTAAAGTTTATGCAGTGTGACCATAAACCTTTCAAAGCAATTCATGTATGTTCTGCAATCTCAATAGACAAGGAGTGATTTCTTCCCATGAAATACTGTACTGTAGCTAAAACAATTTCCAGAAGAGTAGCCATGTTAGTCCAGAGTGGGAAGGGGGGGAAGTATTCTGTAGCACCTTAGTGTCTCACTAGTTTATTAGCAGAAAATGGTGGGACATAAGTACATGAACTAGGGTACACGGTAGAGCAGGAATCACCAACCTTTTTGGACTAGGGGACACATTTTGAATGTTGGTATAGTGCTAAGGGCATCAATCACAAAATAGCTCCCATGGGGAGGGGATAACAAAATATGGCTGCTGTGGGGGCATGCCTAATGTGGAGGGGGGATGGCATGACACAATATGGCTGCCATCAGGGCATGGCATAATAAAAAATTAGACAGAGTACTATCATTGCTGAATTTCCATCCATCCACTCCTGGCATCTGGACAACTTCATGCATACAATGGGAAATCAGCTATGTTCTACTGGTCTTGATTGTGGGCACAAGAACCTGTTGTCCTCTCTCCCACCAGTGAAGGGATTCTTTAACATGCAACTGAACTTGTTTTATTTGCAGAAAATAACTTCTAGGGAGTACCTATCTCAGATGAACCCACCACAGGAAAGATTCGTCCAGGTTGCTAGGAAAAAAGGAAGGGCCAACTACCAAGATTCCAAGGACTACTAGAGAATAAGACAAAAGCAGAAAAAGTACACTAAAGGGGAGGTGGAAACAGCAGCTCTTGAGGATCCCAGGGATTCCTATTGCGAGCTCACCTATCAATCAAAGCTCAGACTTCACTGATTGGCTACAAATACTTGCGGGTGTGAGCAGCCAGACTGGTTCATTTCATAGAAATCACTTAGAAGGGTACCTTTCTTTCTAGGAGGGCTAGAGACTTACTATTAAAAAAATGAAAGCTCAGAGTCTGGGCACTTGCCTGTGGGCACCAATGAGCTGGTGATCCCCACTGTAGTGAACTGGAGTAAGATCTGAAGTTAATAGGAAATTCAAAATCGATACCTGTCACAAATATGAGAGGCCTTTTTATTCACCACTGAGAATGAATAACTTTTGATCAAACACTACTAGATATATTACTTTACTGGACTGCCTTCAAGTCAATTCCCACTTATGGGCAACCGTATGAATAGGGTCTTCATGGTAAGCGGTATTCAGAGGTGGTTTACCATTGCCTTCCTCTACTAGATATATTAATGAATCACAATTACACAGCACCACTGTGTTCAATGGGGTTTACTCCCAAGTAAATGTGCATAGGAGTAAGTCTTACATGCAATCTTATACATATTTACCCAGCAGTAAGTCCTACTAAGTTTAATGGAACTTACTCCCTAGTCAGTGGGTTTAGAACTGAAGCTTACAGAGATGCATGTCTACTCAGTCTACTCAGAAGTAAGTCCAACTGATTTCAATGGGACATCTCCTGAAGGCTTAACGTTCAATTTGTGTCTGTTCATTCTCATAAACAGGATTTGTCCCACCTAGCCACTTAAGAATTTTGCTAAGAAGTAGTGGCATATTAGTATACAATGCAAGTGGATGAAGTCTAGGTGATATGTTTAGTGACAGAAAAGGAGAGAACACACATTTCATTGGAGTAGCTCACTGCAAAGCCGGAACAATGGTTGCCAGAGTGCACTGGGAAAGAAGTGGGATGATTCCTTTAGCTTTGACTCTGTTGAATGATCCCCTTGCCAGTGTGGGTCTGCTGTGTCAACTTGCTGGACTCACTCTTCAACATACGCTTATCTCCTCACTGTATGCTTACATGAATGGCTAAAGAAGAAGCTAACAATTATTAGAGCCTATGTATCATTATGTATTATTAGAGCCTTTCCAGTCCAGTCCATCTGATAGAGTAGACTCCTACCAGAATAAATTAGCGTCTATGGTGTCTCCACGTAAGGTACTAGGTGTTAAACCAGGGAATCTGTAAAGCAGACCCAGGTGTCTTATTCTTTTATTCTATCCTCGGAATGGGTAACCTCAGGCCTGGGGGCCAAATGCAACCCTCCAAAACTCTTTATCTGGCCCTTGGAACTCTCCCCAGGTCTCACTCCTTACTGGCCTTGCCTGGCCCTCTCCTTGAGTGTCTTTGCCTGACTTGAATGGATCCTTGAACTGAACTCCAATAATGCTTCTTGCTTGCCTGGCTGAAAGATAGAGGGTGTACAATTGTGTGTAGAAACAACTCTACCATACAAACGTAAATTTCGCATTCATTGCTTTCCTCACTTTCGCATCTGGCCTTGCTCCCCACCGTCATGTGAATTCCCAGAAGGTTGCCAAGAAGGGAATGTGGCCCTTGACAATAAAAGGGTCTCCCAACCCTGCTCTAGACCATAGTTGTAGCTGAATGGTGTTATCAGTTTGCTCTCTGCTGTGTTTCTGCAGATATCCATTAGGTAGTGCTGCAACTTCTAGTGCAGACCTTGATTGGTGATAACAGGGGTCAGTAGATTCTACCTTATCCTAGGGAATCTTGATTCTAGCCTTCAGTCTGAGCATGTTGCTTGAATGAAGACCAGGCTGCTCTCATTCAGTCCATACCAGCATGCCTGCTTGTTTTGCCTTCAGCTCACTGACCACAGTCTACCACATTGAAATTTATTTTATCTTTTAATGTACCTGAGACAAATGTGTGCATGGATTCCCCCTCTCACACCATTTGATGCTTCTCATGACTTTGTTGTTAATAGGAAAGAGTATGGCACAATAAACATGCTAGTTCAGAGGTAGCCAATATGGTGCCCTCTAGATTTTTGGCCTCCAACTCCCATCAAACCCAACCAGAATAGCCAAGCGTTATGGAATATGGTGGCTGTAGTCCCCAACAACTGAATGGCACCACATTGGCTACCTCTATGCTAATCTGACAAGTACCTTTTGCCACAGTATTTGCAGCTGATACAACAGGCCAGGAAATAATAAGCCAACACCTAAATAAATCCTGGCATGGTTAGAAAGTGTGGATAATCACTGAAATACAGTTAATTTATTGAAACTTAGGTTGCTGCACCAGGTGCGACACTGGCAGAAATTAGGATTGCCACAACAGTTTGCTGGGGAAAATGATTACAAGCTAGGAAGAAAGGGAGGTCATTTTTTACTTTTTACTTTTTTATTTTTATTTATTTGATTTATATCCTTCCCTTCCTTCCAGTAGGAGCCCAGGGCGACAAACAAAAGCACTAAAAACACTTTAAAGCATCATAAAAACAAACTTCAAAATATATTAAAACACAACAACCATTCAAAACATATTAAAACAAAACATCTTTAGAAACATTTTTTAAAAAGCTTTAAAAACATTTTTAAAATGTTTAAAAATATATATTTTTATCTATTTTTATTTATATCCCCTTCCTCCCATTTTCAATATAAAAATATATTAAAAAGCAATTCTCATAAAGATGCAGACTAGAATAAGGTCCCTATTTAAAAGGCTTGTTGAAAGAGGAAGGTCTTCAGTAGGTGCTGAAAAGATAACAGAGATGGTGTTTGTCTAATATTTAAGGGGAGGCAATATCAAAGGGCAGGTGCCACTACACTAAAGATCTGTTTCCTACGTTGTGTGGAACAGACCTCCTGATAAGATGGTATCTGCAGGAGGCCCTCACACGCAGAGCGCAGTGATTGACTGGGTATATAAGGGATAAGATGGTCTTTCAGGTATCCTGGTCCCAAGATGTATAGGACTTTATAAACCAAAACTAGAACTTTGACATTAGTCTGGTAGCTAATAGGTAGCCAGTGCAATTCTTTCAGTAGTGGAGTGACATGTTGGCAATAACCTGTTCCAGTGAGCAGTCTTGCTGCCGCATTTTGCACCAGCTTCAGCTTCCGGAACAACCTCAAGGGTAGCCTGTGACACCCTTCCCTGGCTCTCCCTGTCAGGTTCCTACCTGCTCGTGGCTACTGCCTGTCACTAGGCACCACCAGGGACTCCACCAGTCCGGACTGTCCTTTTTTATTGTTTCTCTCCCCGCTCTAGCACAGATCTCAACAGATCCCCCTGCTAGGCAACCACCAGTCACATCCTAATACTAGTATTCCCAGACACTCTGAATACTGGTATTGTTATTCTCTTCACCGCTGCCACCATTTGTTACAGTTTCCCTTCAGCCTTGGTCATTACCTTACCCTCCCTTCTGGTCTGTGAAACCCCAGCCAAGGATCAGGCCTTTGGTAAACCAAATTAAGTATTTATTAAAGATAACAAAGCTAACAAGATTAACAAGATTTCTTCTTAAGGCACATAAGCATATGGTTTTACTCAATACTAATCCGAACTCCACCTCCCTCCTGGTAAACAACTCTCTAAACCCCACCAAGCAACCCACTCAGTTCTCTTCTCCCCCCCTGATTCCACTCTCACTCTTCCTTTTATACGTTCAGCCATTTTAAACACTCAGCCAATCATCTAGCATTCTACTGCCCATTCACTCCCCCTCCTCTTTCACTACTTACCATATATCTTCTAAACAACCAACACTTACCATATATACATTAATATAGGAACATCACATAGCCCCACATAGAACACATTACAGTAATCCAATCTGGAGGTTACCAGTGCATGGACAACAATGGTCAGGCTATCGCTGCCCAGAAACGGCTGCAGCTGACTTACCATCCGAAGCTGGTGAAAGGCACTCCTAGCTATGGAGGTCACCTGGGCCTCTAGTGACAAAGATGGATCCAGGAGCACCCCCAGACCTGCTCTTTCAGAGGGAGTACGACCCCATCCAAAGCAGGCAAATGACCAATTATGCAAACTCAGGAACCACCAACCCACAGTGTCTCCATCTTGCTAGGATTCAGACTCAGTTTGCCCCTCATCCAGCCCACCACAGAGTCCAGGCACCGGCCCAGGGCTTGCACAGCCTCTCCCAATTCAGATGTTATGGAGAAATACAGCTGGGTACCATCAGCATATTACTGACACCTTGCCCAAATCTTCTGATGACTGCTCGCAAGGACTTCATATAGATGCTAAACAGCATTGGGTGCAAGATGGTAACCTGTGGCACCCCACAGCACAACTGCCAGAGGGCTGAAAGACAATCGCCCAATGCTTTTCTCTGAAAATGACCCTGGAGATAGGAGCGGAACCACTGTAAAACAGTGCCTGTGATACTCATTTCACCAAGTCGGCTCAGCATACCATGGTCAATGGTATCAAAAGCCGCTGAGAGATCAAGTAAGAGTAACAGGGTTGCACTCCCCCTGTCCTTCTCCTGAAAAAGGTCATCCATCAGGGCGACAAATTCAGTACCATAACCAGGCCTGAACCCAGAGTGGAATGGGTCAAGATAATCTGTTTTATCCAAGAGTACTTGCAATTGCTGTGCCTCAACCCTCTCAGAAGGGGGTATTTGCAACCGGGTGGTAGTTGTCACAAACCAATGGGTCCAGGGTGGGCTTCTTCAGGAACGGTTGAATCACTGCCTCTTTCAGGGCAGGTGGAACCACTCCCTCCCACAACAATACATTCACCACACCCTGGATCCACTCGGTCAAACCCCCTTGGCAAGCTTTAATAAGAAGGGCAATGGTTGAGAAGACACATTGCTGGCCGCATCATCACAAGCACCTTGTCCACATCATCAGGCTGCATCAACTGAAATTGTTCCCAAGAAGTTGCAGCAGACGTTACACTGGACACCTCACTGGAGACTACAGTAGATGCGGATGAGACATCAAGATTGTTACGGAGGCGAGCAACTTTACCCTCTAAGTGCCTTGCAAACAATTCACAGTGGGCCTCCAAAGGGTCTACAACTCCATTTCCTGGAATTGGTGTCAACAGACCCCTAACAATACAGAAAAGCTCCACTGGATGGCTACTTGAGGATGCGATGGAGGCAGAAAAGTGGGCCTTCTTCGCCACCCTCACCGCCATACAGTAGGCATGATTATGATGTTTTACTCATGGCCGATCAGCCTCACAGCATGTCTTTTGCCACTTGCACTCTAGCAGTTGTCCAGCCTGTCTCATTGCTCTTAGCTCACTGGTGTACCAGGGTGCAAACCGAGCTCCACAATGCCAGAGAGGGCACTCGGGAGCAACCGTGTCAAGAGACCGACACGCCTCACTGTTCCACAGCGTGACAAGCACTTCAACAGGGTCACCTGCTTTATCTACTGGGAACTCCCCCAGGGCATTCAAGAATCCAGTGGATTCCATTAGTCTCCAGGGGCAGACCATCACTCAATCTATCACTCCTGCAGGGAAGATCGGAGCCATAAGTCTAAACTTTACCAGGAAGAGATCTGACCATGACAATTTGGTGACATCCACCCCCCATCTCCAGACCACCCCTTCCTCCATCTGGAGCAAAAAACAAGTTGAAGGTGTGCCCTGCCCTATGCGTCGGGCCGGTGACCATTTGAGACAGCCCCATAGTCATCATGGAGGCCATGAAATCCCAAGCCAGAACACTAAAGACAGCCTCAGCATTGACACTGAAATCACCCAGGACTATCGTTCCGGACTGCTCCAATACTACAGCCGAGACGGCCTCCCCCAGCTCAGTCAGAGAAGCTGCCAGGCAGCAGGGTGGACGGTACACCAGCAGCAACTTTAGTTTACTGTCTCCTTGGCTCAACACCAGATGCAGGCCCTCACAGACAGCTCCAAGACAGAATGGTTTCCTGGTGACAGAGATGGAAGTTCTGTAGACCATAGCAACTCCTCCCCCCCCCATCCCTGCAGCCTGTGCTGGTGTTGCACTGAGTATCCAGGTGGGCAAAGCTGGGTCACATCAACTCCTTCCAGCTTACCCACCAAGGTCTTGGTAATGCACACCAAACTGGCACCTTCATCCATGACCAAATCATGGATGAGTGTGGTCTTATTGTGTACAGATCTGGCATTAAACAACAGCACACACAGGCCAGTGGGCACAGCACATGAGCAATGATGAACCCATCCATGAGAGCAATGGGAGTGAAGAGCAAGGCGTAGATAGCCTTGCCCTCATCTTCTATGATAATTCACCACCTCCCCATGGCTATACCTCCCTCTACCCGTGACCACTGAAATTGGGTGGCATCACCCATGTTCCTCTTTACTAAGACTCCTCCTAAATACCTAATATGAACCCAACAAGAACCCACCAACAAAACCTACTTGAATCAATTATCCCAGTAGGCCTCTGAGAAAATTGGGAACACTCAGACCCACTCAATATTTTTCACACAGGACACATCTACTTCCCTTCCCCGTCTCACACCCAGGGAGGGCCAGTCTTCTGCCAGTTATACTCTCACTCTAAAGGCATCTGGCAACTTTCTCCTATCATTCAGTTCACTGCACAGGCTCTCACCCTGCGCAGGAACTACACATGTGCAATACACCGTCCCCACTACCAATCTCCTCCAGATTGTTTTCTAAAAAAATAGAAGGGGTAGCGCCCTTGCCCTTGGGACTCCCTAAGGGGATCCCCAAGGAGCCATCCCCTTTGGTGTCACCCCTTCAATGGCGACCCCACCAGCGGCAGACTGGCTTCTAAAAGGTTTTGCTTCTAAAAGTTTGTTAAAAGCATTTCCCAGCTAGTAGTCCTATCACTGCCAAAACTGTGTTTCCTCATTGGTCACATGGCTGGAAACTATAATTGCTGGTTGGCCAAAAGAAAAATGTTTGTGTCTGCCACAGTGATAGAGCTCTAGCCATTCCATGAGGAACTAACAATTATTGATGATCTGATCTTTAAAGGTGAAAGACTTGTAGCACCACAATCACTGAGGTCTGAAATGACAAAGATCATTCATTCAGGACACATAGGAGTAGAGGAATGAAGAAACAGGGTCAGAGAATTTTGCTGTTTTGCTATGTTATAAATGCACAAATCTTAGTCATTCTGGAATCTTCAGATCATTTACAGCATCATAGGCCAAACCTTAAGAAGGTGAGAAGCAGGGTCACCTCAAGAATTTTATTGCCTGAGGCAAAAGAAAGATATACACATACACAAAAACACACTTGATGTGCTGGTCAACTGGTTAACTGGAGTGGACAAATCTGTCAATTTCAGCCTTTCTCTTTCTCAATTTCAAGTTCAGGTTTCCACATTTCTACATTTTTGCCATTTTTTTTAAAAAAAGTCCTCATGAAAATTAATCAGCATTTTAGTGGAATTCCTCCTAGTATACGCATCTTTGTACATGTTTTTGCAACGCAATGCTCCCTGATATAATGCATTTTGTATGTTATTTTCACAATTATATGCATTTTGTGCATACTTTACCCTAGTGCATGCATTTTTGTACCCATTGCTTGTCTGGAGAACTGCACTGCAACATTCATGTGAGTTTTGAAGGATGTATGTGGTTCATGTATAGTTTCAGAAAGTGTGAATTAGGTAGCTTTGCCTTTAAATGTCGGACTGAGGCAAATTTCTCTCCCTTCCCTACTGATGTCTGACTCTTATTTCAGCATTGTCCACCACACCTGAGGGTTAGGTTAGGTTAGGGGTGATGGGTGCATGTGGTTTCATACACACAGTTCTGATCTCCAACACAGGGCCAGTGGCAGGCATGTCCTGGGCCCACAGTGCCGTAGCCCATCACCCCCCCATCCAGGTAGCGCAGGGCTAATAAGCCCACCCATGTGCCCCACCTACCTCTCATGTCATTTGAATGACATGCACGTGTAGCATGCATGATTGCCATCAACCAAGATGGCGGTGGGAGCTTCAGCCCCTTAGGGAGGCCTCCAACACCATCTTGGGTGATGGCAGGATTGTGCATTCACACAACAGGTAGGTGGGACAGGTTGGCTTATTGAAGCCTACACTGTATGTATTGGAGGGGTGCCTGGGAGCTCCCTCTCCACAATCTGTGGCAAGGTTGGATTGCAGGACCTGTCTCTGCCACAGATCACAGAATGGGAAAGCTGCCCTCCCACCCTAAGGAGGGGTGCTTCAGGGGCCTCTCTAGGCCACAGGGCCCTCAGCCAGGGCCCAACCTGGCCACCCCTGGCACCGGCCTTGCTCCATCATGTTACCACTGCTGCCCGTCCTGCAGAATCCACTGCCTAAGGTGGTTGACTCACTGTGCCTAATGGTAGGGCCAGTCCTGGTTAGAAGTCTATGATCTGTAAGGCAGTTCAAACAGTTACAAAGAAGTAGCTAAAGAAGGTGCAAGACTAATATGCACGTGTGTTTTCTTTTCCCATTTCTTCTATAATGTCCAAAATAAGGCTCACTGTTCTGGTTCATGGTGAGATCCATGAGCACAGCATAGGAACATAGGAAGCTGCCTTATACTGAGTCAGACCATTGATCCATCTTGCTTAGCATTGCCTACTCTGGCTGGCAGCAGATTTGCAGAGTTTCAGGCAGGAGCTTTTCCCAGCCCTACCTGGAAATGCCAGGAAGTGAACCAGGGACTTTCCTGCATGCAAGGCAGATGCTCTAGTATTCATCTGGATACTTTGCATAGCGCTGATTCCGTAAGTCTTACGTCACACATGACAAGAGGGGTTCGAAATAGGGATGCCAGGTCTCCGGCAAATGGCCAGAGTCTCAGGCGCAGCCCTTGCTCTTCTGACCTCCGGCTAGAATCACCCCAAAGTTCTTTGATCTCCGGTTTTTGTGGAGTGTGGACCCAGACACGAAGACTCCAATTTCCCCCTTGCTTCTGCGTCGCCTCCTTCCTTTGCCTCTCTCTCTCTCTCTCCTTTGCACGCAGGCAAGCACGGCAGGGGAAGGACTTCATTCGCCTTCCCAAACACCACCGCGCATTCTCATTGGCTGCCCCTGAGGCCCAATGAGAGCAGAGCCCAGGCTTCCTCATGGCGTCCAGGCTCCAGCACAGTGAGGGAGGAAATTGGAGCAAGTAGGGGGTAAGTTGCCAAACCCCAGTTTATCCTTTTGGGGGGAAACTCTGTGAGGTCCCCCCTTTCTAGGGGAGGGCTGCTTTAGACACCCCTCAGTTCTCTCTGTGGAAGTGTCCTCTCATAACTCTGCCAGGTTGCCCTTCCCTCCCGCATGATGCCTCAGAAATTTTGCAGATGCTTTAGCCCTCTGTCTCCTCTGAAGCTGCAAGCCTGTGCACGCTGACTTGGGAGTAAGTCCCATAGACTCCAGGGGCTTTCTTCCGAACAAACACACGTAGGATCACTCTGCTAGCATCTTTTGGCATTTGTCTCTGTCTGGCCCTCTCCATAACCCTGTGCCTGCCTTATAATTGCTTGAGATTCTAGTTCCCTTCGACCACAACATAGCCTCTGTCCCAAATCCTCTCCATTTCACTCCTGCCCTGCATCCACGAGCTCAAATCCTTAATCTCTACTAGTCCACCACTGTTTCACTCTTTGCTCTGCTGACTTCATGTTTCTTTTTAGGGGCATTTTTTGTTGCTCAGTATTTGCTAAAATCAGTATTTGCTAACAGGAATAAAAAAATTGGGGGGCAACTGGTGTATGTCTCTTGCCCTCTTTCCTCTCTCTCTCTACAAGCCTGCCATCATCTCTCTGTGTGTGTTACATAAAGCTAAACTGCCTGTTCCATTAACTTGCTCTCTTTCTCAGCCATCAATGACAGGAAAACCTTGGCTTAAATAGCAAAACCTTTTCACCCATGAGTCTTGACTAGATCTGCATGAAAAAAGACAAACTAACCTTGTTAGTTGTTAGATAGTATCAGATTTATATGTGGATTATCTCTCCCCCCCAATACCATTATTTAGTACAACTTTTAAATTTTGTGGTCAGGAGTGTGGAACTGCAATTATTAATTTTTTAGAATACTTTTTTTGTGAAAAGTGCTTTGCAATGTATAATTCTTTAGGGTGTGTATGCAGAGAATGCTGCTGGTTAGAGACAGTGTGGTGTAGTGGTTAGAGTGCTGGACTACGACCTGGGAGACCAGGGTTCGAATCCCCACACAGCCATGAAGCTCACTGGGTGACCTTGGGCCAGTCACTGCCTCTCAGCCTCAGAGGAAGGCAATGGTAAACCCCCTCTGAACACTGCATACCATGAAAACCCTAACCCTATTCATAGGTTCGCCATAAGTCAGAATCGACTTGGAGATCGAACAATAGCCAACACCTAAAGTTGCAGTGGCCTATGGGTAACTTTGTGGACGATCCCCAGTCAAGTCTCAGCAACAGCACAATGCTGAAAGGCAGTTGCCAACTGCTTGCCTAGAATGCCCTCCCTTGTCTTTAACATGGCTGCAACCATATCTACTCAGAAGTAAGTCCTATTGAGTTCTATGGGGCTTAGTTCCTTAATAAGCATGTTTAGCATTGCTGCCTTCATGGGGGTCCATCTGTGCTCCCATCTAACATCTCTGCAACACTAGGCTCCTTTCTGCCTACAATGGCCTGGCCTGAGGGCACGTAAACCCTTCTTGCCAGAAGCAAGTAAGCTAGATTAAATGTTCCCTAAAGGCGTTGAACTGTGACCTGGCAGACCAGGGTTCGAATCCTCACACAGCCATGAAGCTTCCTGGGTGACCTTGGGCCACTCACTGCCTCTCGGACTCAGAGGAAGGCAATAGTAAACCACCTCTGAATACCGCTTACCATGAAAACCCTATTTGGGATCAACTTGAAGGCAATCCATTTCCATTTTGCATCCATGCTCCCTAAGCTTGTGAGAAGGAATGACCTTGTCACTTCAGATGGACCTGGGAACACCCTATTTTAGGTAAGATTTCTATTTTAATTTCCAATCAGATAATTTTTTTTGGAATGGTATGCTCCAAGCAACTGTGGTTGATACTTAATGTATCATGCTTAATGACATAATTAGGGCCTGCCCCCATTGTCTCAGGTTTTTGGATGGTTCCGACCTGGCAACCCTAGTTCGAAAGTACCACTTTCACTGATGTTTGGCCTCACGAAGTTCCCTGGTCTGATCAAAAGTATCATCATGATGTTCATGGAGTTGATGGTAAAAGTGGGCAAGTACATGAACGAGTGACTAGAAGACGTCAGAAGAAAAAGAATGATAGTCATGCCTTCCCCAGCAAATGTTCAGACTCTCCTGCATCATAAAGGCTGCTGCATCAGCAGATGAACTGTTACACTGTGTAAATATATGAATCTGAATGGTTAGCCCTATAGCACTCTCCAGGGTCATGTTCCCCAGCAATGGAAGCCACAAATTCAAAACTGAGAGAGGAGGTAGTACCTGTGATAACAGGGACTTCTCGTAACAACAGTTGCTGTTCCCCTGCTTCCTCCTTGTCATCTGGAATTGCAGCAATGAAACTTGAGTTAGCCTTGGAAAGGTGCAGCAATAAGAACATAAGAAGAGCCTGCTGGATATATCATATACAATATAAGTGTGTTGGTTACTCAGGCATTTCATGATCCCACAGAAAGCTGATATTTGTAAGGGCCGTCAATTGTTCCACAAGCATCTTATCAACTCAGAAACAAACAACATGACTATCATTGTATCTTGAACCTCTTCTCCAGTATGAACCCACTGCTGATATTAACCTCGCCCTTCAAATCTGGCACAGCCTGTCACCTTCCTCCTCCTTAGTCTCAGCTGTGCCCTTGTAGAACTCATCAGGGAGGAGAATGGGCATAAAACTAGAAGGAGCTGCCCCTGCCTGTCATTGACTCTGGCTCCACTTAATGTTGACCTCACTGCCTTCCATCTTACCAGTCCCAATTTGCACCAGCTACCACCGGTTGGTGATCTTCTGTTATGGGGCCATCAAATCCTTCCTCATTCAAGCTGAGCAATCAAGCTCTCTTTTAACCTACCCCCTTCACTGCAAGGGCAACCAAATTTCCCCCATATGCTGTGGGAAAAGAAAAAAAAGACCTCCTGCAGCATATTTTGCGGGGCTGTAGTTGCTACACATGTAGGGTGAACTCAGAAGGCTTTTTGAGCCTGGCCCTACCATTAGACAGAGGAAGAGGTTTTAGGCCGCAGCCACTAAGAGGCACAGAGTGGACAATGCTGTGAGTGCCACACAACCTGCCTTGCATCTCCTAAACTAGAGTACCACTCTCAGGTGCAGTAAAACAGGGGCGGAAAAATATTTTCAGCCCAAAGGGCCCCACTCCCTTCTGGTCAACCTTCTGGGGGCTAGACAACAGTGATGGGTGGGACAAGCGGCACAACTGGGCAGAACAACAAAAATACATTTTTTCTTTGTTGTTATGTGCCTTCAAGTCGATTTCGACTTATGGTGACCCTATGAATCAGTGACCTCCAATAGCATCTCCAACAGAACTCCAATAGCATCTGCACTTTGTACAGTAGGCTAATTTCTACACCGCCCTCTCTGTCCATCCAGAAAAGCAAGAGTCATTATCAGAGTTCAGGGGTACATTCCAACCAGGCAAAATCACTCAATGATGATATGAATCAAGGCTGGCCAGGGGTATGGCCTGGGTAAAGATGGTGTGGCTGTGATGGGGTGTGTGGTCTGAAGGGACTCTGAAGGGCCAGATAAACATTTCATCCCCAGGCCAGTAAAGGAAGCAGTCCCATTATCACTGTCAAAGTGGGCTTCAGCTGCCTCTCTAGTATGTATATGGAGGCTCCATTGTCTTCTTTGCCTCGGGCAGCCATAGATCTTGCACTGACCCTGGGGGTTTTGGATCAAAAGGGACAAGTCCTAAGCAGGCTGAGTCTCTCATTTTAGAAATTAAGTGGTACCCCTGTCTTTCCCATTTCTGACTGGCGCTTTTCCATATCTAGCTGCTGAAACCGTAAGAAATTTAGTCGCTCACTGCATAATATACATGATGCCGTCAAGCATCCTGACTTGTTGGCAGTAATATTACTATTATTCATTATTTACATATTTAATGACCTTATTGCTATTATGCACTGTTAGCCCGACTAATTGTAATGCAATAAACATAATTTACAAGTATATACATAATCAGCCATTAGTGGCAATACCTGAAGCAGCTGCGGATTTTCTACTACAGTCCTTTTAAAAGTGATATCATCATGATATGTGTCTGTTTTGATCATTGTATGCATCAAGTGACCTACATAGAATCATTTTTGTCTTCTTTAATGAGAAGTGATCAAAGCTATAATTAGGGTATGATTATCTTGTTTTGAACCGAAGATCGCAGGGAAAAAAAGTGAAATCCCACGTACAGAAGGTATTTGCAAAGAAAGACAGCTGCTCTGACTGTATGTGGCTTCTTCATCTGATTTTTTTTTGATAAAAGATAGGTTGCTTTGGATACTTCCACACATCCAAAAACATAATGTTAGTTTAACCTATAAAGCCCTAAGCAGCTTGGTCTCTATGTAACTTAGGAGTTCTATATATTGTCAAAATTTTAGAGATTAGCTGATTTTTTAAAAATGAAAATAGGCCATTTGATGGGGGTGGGGGGAATCAAACCCACCCAAAAATCTTGGGTAAAGAAATGTCTCCATTGGGGGTGGGATGGGGTGGGGTGGGATGGGGTGGGGTGGGGTGGGGTGACCACTTACCTGACTTAACTTTACAAAGGAACTAAAAGGTTTCCCATTTTATTCTTGCTTTTTTCTTATTCTTACATAATTTACATTATTTAGGCACTAACTTCATAAATTTAAGCACTGACTGTTCATAATTGCAGCCAGACACCTCAATCCTAAGCAAGTTTGCTCAGAATTAAGCCATACTGGGGCTTAAAGATGAACTCAAGGCTGTTCTCAAACTCTGTTATATGAAAGAGATTTTCTAGGTTCTTGCAGACAGAATCACTTACTCGCCTGGGTTATGGAACTGGAACTCTACCCATGAAAAATAATGTTGGCTATTCTGACATGTAATAAAGAACTTTAATTTTACTAGTAGCTGTTGACTTTCTTTTAACGTACTTGAACCCCTTCTTTACCTTTTTGAAGTGTAAACCAAAGACCTAAGATAGTCCAGGATTTGTTACCTAAGATAACCAATAATGTAAACCAACCTTATAAGAGTTGGAATGAGGGTTGAAATTTACATTGTGCTATAATCTCAAAGAAATTTTTTATAAAATGATGTATCATTGGTATATGACCCCAGAGAAATTGTCAAGAATATACAAAACTGTTCATAATGAGTGTTGGAAATGTAAGCAACAGGAAGGGACTTTCTACCATATGTGGTGGACATGGAAACAAGCAAAAACATTTTGGAGTCAAATATATAAATTAATGCAGAGAATTTTAAAGATTAATATTCAATTTAAGCCAGAACTCTTTTTGTTGGGCTTGATGGATGTACAATTGGAAAGGAAACATGGAAGAGTGATTCAATATATAGTTACTGCAGCGAGATTACTATATGCGCAAAGATGGAAGGATACAACATTACCAACAATTGAAGAATGGCTACTAAAACTAATGGACCTGGCAGAAATGGATAAGCTGATTTGTCTATTGAGAGAAAAAACAATAGTCACATTTCTCAAGGATTGGGATTCCTTTTTAAGTTTTTTGCGAGACACAGAAAATGAATTGGCGATATTGGGATTTGACGATTAACTAGATTATTTAATTGAGAAAAAAGGAGATTATGTAATTTATTAGTGAACAAGGTATCTTTATATGTATCTGTTACAGCTGATCGAAGATAGATTGGAAGTCATCTGTTTTTGCCATTTTTTTAAAAAAAATTGTATTTTATTTGTATTTTCTTTTCTTTAAAAAATAAAAAATTATACAAGAAAAAGAAGAGTTGGAATTATTGACTTCCTGACAATGACAATCAGAAATTTTCATTTTTTTAAAAAAAAAAACAATACTTCTAGACAAATAAAAAAAACCAGGACCATATTTTGTCAATAATTTTAAATAGAAAGGAGTGAGGAAAAATGAGTTGGGAACACAATAATATATTTCAGCATTTTTCTATTAAATATGCTATCATTGAATAATTATCTTTTACATTATTATTATTATTATTATTATTATTATTATTTATACCCCGCCATTTTTCCAAAACTGGAACTCATGGCGGCTTCCAGATAAAAAATACAAATAATTAAAAACATACAAAGTCTACATTAAAATAAGATTAAACTATTTCCAATATTAAAACCATACACACATATAGCTAAAAAAGTTCAAACTAGTTTAAAAATGATATAGTAGACATTAGCAATGCAGCACCCTTCACGCCCTATCCTTAGCCTTCAATTCCAAAGGCTTGTGAAAAGGTTTGACCACCTTTATTAAAATATCAATATTTCTGCCTATTAGACATGTATATAACTAGCTCTGAATAAGGTTGGATTATTTAAGCATCAGTGTAGTTATGTCAGTACTGCCATTTTATTATCATGATGCTATAGCTATTGATTACAGATAATCATCTGAGGTCTGGAGATATGATTTTCACAAGGGCAATAACTGGCTTCATCTTCAGGGAGAAAAAGGTAATACATTTAAAAAGAGATATTCTGGCAAATCATATTAAGAAGAAAATACTATAGCCTCTAATTAGGGTTAGGGCTGTCTAGTTAAAGGGCATAGCTTTTAACTCTGGCTTGACACAGCCTGTGCAAATGGCACAAGCAGAATCTCCAAAGGCCCTCAAAGTTTTTAAAAAGGTAGATGCATATATATTATAGTTAACATAGGTATAATTGGACTGGCTTAACTCTTGCCTCCAGAATCCTTTTCTGCATATATCATGAGAAAGTTGCCCAATGCAGGTGTTTGCCTGGATGCATGCGGGCAAAAAATGGGGAGGAAGGAGGGTCACACACAGAAGTTCTGTCCTGAACATCCCTGCATGTGTCTTGGCTCTACTTCAGATCTTCTTTCGTTGATAAGGAAGGTCTGAAGGATTCAAAGCACAATTCTTCCCCACGAGTTGGAAGCCTGCCCTTTCAAGGCTCCCTGTGGCATTAGCTATATAAGCTGTATAAGCACAAGGACCAGTAGGTGGTGCTGGGCAGGGAGGTTAGAGGTTGCAAGCAGGAAAATCGTTATGTTTTACCTCTCCCAACATAGTGTCCTGGCTCTTTGTTAATCCCACAATCCTGAGGAGGATTCTAAGTACATTCTGTTGGACAAAACCCCTCTTCAGACCTCAGAAGATCTGAAGCAGAGCTGGCGTGCTGAGCACTGAGAGTAGGGATGGTGAAGAAATTTAGTTTTGTTTGCATTTCAATGAGAAACTACCTAATTTGCACTTCTTCAACCAATACACAAACCAAAACACAATTATCATTCAAAACGAGCACTTTTCCGAATGTTGCAGTGCAGTTCTCCAACCAAACATATCCAAAGATACATATATTGGGGGAAATGTGCATAAAATGTATATATTAGTGAAAAAACACACATAAAATGCACTATATTAGGGGAAATTGCTAGCAAAAATGTGTAAATTTGTGAAACTGCATAAATAAATGTGTATATTAAGAGAAACTCACACTAAAATGCTAAATTGCTGAAAATGTGGAAAAGTGAATTTAAGATTGAAACAATGAATAACTGCAAGAAACTGAAATTGACAGATTTGTCAGTCCCTAAACTGAGCATGGAGCTTGGATGTGCTCTTCTGCCCCTTCGCCCTCTAAGTCCATTGACTCCCAAATGCTTATGGCAGGTAGAGCTGCTGTGAGAAATGAGTTTTAGAGTTCACTTTTAGATCCATTGTACCAGCTTGCACAAAGCTTTCTGTACACATCAACAAAATAAATGCCAATGAAGGCCAGGGCCTACCAAACAGTAAGCATAGCACTTCATTACTACCACCTCAACAGCTCATGCAAATATTTCCTCATGCAATTTCATTGATTCCCAGCAGAAGATGCCCTATTTATTGACTGGGATCTGAAGTACTATTTACATCACTGTCCTCATAAATGGCAACATGATTTTTATGAGCATCTTTCTGGTGTTGGAGGAACAATTAATAATGATTCATTGTAAACTTATAATTCGAAACTGATTAGTAAAGTCTGTTCCAAAGCAGAAAGTGTCTGCAGCATCAAGATGGCCTAAGTGAAACTGTGGCCAACTTCTTTGTGTGCCAAGGCAGTGGCAGAACATAGATGTATTCCCTGTTTGATAAAGTCAGCATGGACAGGAAATTGTGTTAACTGACTTCGTTTTCCTTGCAGCCAGAAGAATGCAGCAGTGGAATCCTTCTGGATGTATGTCACACCCAATGAAAACTCTCTTTTGGGATGCTAGTTTAATTAAAATATCATGAATGCCAATGTCAAAACCTGGCCAGAAGCCTTAAAGAAAAATCTTGGATTTAATGAAGAAATTGGGATAACAGCACAGCCACTGAGAATTTCTTCGCGTGGGTGGCTTTTATGCTTCTTTATAAGGAATTTAATAAAGCCTCAGAGCTGTTCTGTTCTTTCTAGTTATGAAGTTTATGGCACTGAATCAAATGCAGGGCCTTAGAATCGGCCTTCTGTTTTTTTTCCACATGGCTTCCTTTTAAACTTTTAGAATATAATGATGTGATAAAACAACAATTTCAGGTTTATCTTTTATGTTGCCTTTCTCACTAGTGCAGTGGAAAACTGTGGAAAATATAAACTTGGATAGTCTTATGGCTCCAAGCAATAAAATTGAATGAAGTAAGGTGAGAGTGGTCATTTTCCTTTTCCGTACTAGGGTACCCTTTGCTTGTGTCTACACATCAAGGACAAGTGTGGTGTGAGCCCCTGAGCCATAGACAGGTTTGTCATGGCTGAGTGTGGAATATAGTTGCCCCAACAGACTTGAGGACAGAAATTTCAAGCGATGCCAATACTACTATTTGGGGGCTGCTATTTTGGGAATGTCAGGTCTTGTCTGTCAGATACAGAAGCATAGCTGTCTCTGAGGTGATAAGCCTGTGAAGGGATTAAAATAGGCATCACATGATAGAATGTTCCTCAATATTAAATAATCTCCACACCTCTAAAACTAGATGTCAGGGGAAAATTCTAGCCCAATCCAGTTCTCTATGAGTGGGATGCATTTGTTTTTCTGATTGTGGACCATTCCATCATGTGAGATCCACTCTGCATCTGAAATGGTACAAGGGATACACAGGCTTGCAATGGTGTGTTTATTCAGGTAGCTGCTCTATCCACCACTTAAGCAGAAGTGGGGAAGGAGTCTGGTTCTTTTGTCCAAAGGGACACATAGCTGAACCATCCTCTGCCTTATCTCTCTGCACTTCTTCACTTCTTGGACTTTCTCCCAGCTCAGGTTACTACAAGATTGGAAAAACAAGGCTGGGAGAAAAGTTCCTAGGGTGCTGAAAGCAGAGCAATCTAAGGCTGGGATGGGAGAGGGTTGAGCTCCTCCATCAAGCCACTGCTGCTGATGTAAAAGTTACTCCCCATCCACCCGCACCCTGCTTTAGACATGAACAGGGCAGGCACATTAATTTTTATGCTTGCTGCTATCTCTTTGAGTTAAACCCTGAGAATTTGGTCAGAAGATCATGCTGAGGCAATCCATCAAAATCAGACCATCTTTCCATGGAAATGTTAGAACAGAATGCATGAAGGCTGGAAAAGATACAGGGACTGAAGAAAGGCAACGCATCAGGAAAGAGAACTTTGCTGGGCTGGATAGACAGGAGGCCGTATGTCAGAATCAGAAATGCAGAGAACCAGACTGCAAAGGCATGAATCTACATCTTTTTTGGGCAAAGATGGAGAGAAGACCTGGCATCTCTTATAGAGTATTCTGGAAGTCAGTGGGATGCTGGGACTAAAGCCAAACACAGAGCCTGAATCTGTGACCACACTAGTTGCCTACAGCAAAGTGTTTCCATTGGCCACACCTGGAGGGGCAACAGGTTGATCTGCTGATTAGTTGTGAAATCTGCCTGAAGCAAATTAAAACACACACACACACACACTCACGCTGACCTCACCAGGTTTTACAGTAAAAGGGGCAGAGTTTGACTAGTGTTTGACTAGAGAGGCACTGGAACTGTCAGAATAGGTAGTGTGTCTCTACCCTGAGTAAGAGATCAGATCCTATTCTAGAATCATAGAATCATAGAGTTGGAAGGGGCCTTGTAGGCCATCGAGTCCAACCCCCTGCTCACAGCAGGAAATCCACAGCTAGAGCATCTCCCGCAGATAGCTGTCCAGCCTCTGCTTGAAGACATGCAGCGAAGGGGATCCCACCACCTCCCTTGGCAGTCGGTTCCATTGCCGAACTGCCCTTACTGTCAAGAAGTTCCTTCTAATGTCCAATCTAAATCTACACTCCTACAACTTAAAACCATTAGACCTAGTCCTACCCTCTGGGGCAGCAGAGAACAAATCTGTACCCTCCTCTATGTGACAGCCCTTCAGGTACTTAAAGAGTGCAATCATGTCACCCCTCAGCCTTCTCTTCACCAGACTGAACATGCCAAGTTCCTTCAACCTTTCCTCATAAGACTTGTTCTCCGTACCGGCTATCATCCTCATCGCCCTCCTCTGAACCCACTCCAACTTGTCTATATCTTTCTTAAAATGAGGTGCCCAGAACTGAACGCAGTATTCCAGATGAGGCCTGACTAATGCAGAATATAGTGGGACTATTACTTCCCTCGACCTGGAAACTATAGCTCTGTTTATGCAGCCCAAAACCATGTTTGCCTTTTTGCCTCAGCATCACACTGCTGAGTCATGTTCAACTTGTGATCCACTACAATTCCAAGGTCCTTCTCACACACACTACTGCTAAGCCGGGTATTTCCCGTCCTGTACCCATGCATTTTGTTTTTGTGGCCTAAATGCAAACTCTTGCATTTGTCTTTATTGAATTTCATTTTATTAATTTCAGCCCAATTTCCTAGTATATCCAGGTCCCTTTGGATTTTATTCCTGTCTTCCATTGTGTTAGCTATCCCTCCCAGTTCCGTATCATCCGCAAACATCATAAGGCTTTCCTCCACCCCGTCATCTAAGTCATTGATAAAAATGTTGAAGAGTATCGGCCCCAGGACAGAACCCTGTGGCACTCCACTCGAAACCTCCTTCCAGTCCAAAGCAGAGCCACCGACGACCACTCTTTGAGTACGGTTTTCCAACCAGTTGTGAATCCACCTGACAGTATTTCCATCTAGTCCGCATTTGACCAGTTTGCTAATCAAAAGGTCGTGGGGGACTTTGTCAAACGCTTTGCTGAAATCTAGACAGATGACATCTACAGCATTTCCACCATCTACTAAGCTAGTGACCCAATCAAAAAAAGAGATGAGTTTGACAGGATTTTTTCTTGACAAACCCATGCTGGCTCCTACTAATCACAGCATTGTCATCTAGATAGTTGCCAATGGACTCTTTTATTATCCGTTCTAATATCTTTCCTGGTATTGAAGTCAGACTGACCGGCCTGTAATTCCCCGGATCTTCTTTTTTACCCTTTTTAAAGAGCAGGATGACGTTTGCCCGTCTCCAATCCTCCGGCACCTCTCCCATTCTCCAGGATTTCTCAGAGATGATGGCAAGAGGTTCCTAGAGTACATCAGCAAGTTCCTTCAATACTCTGGGATGCAGTTCATCAGGCCCTGGAGATTTGAACTCATTTAGGTTAACTAGGTATTTCCTGACTATCTCCTTATCAATCTTATCAATCTTCTAAAGCCTCAACACACCAGAGCAGCTGTCTACAGCAGATTCTGGACTAGATAACCAATAAATACCCTTTCTACCTTACAGTTCTGAGTCCTGAGGCAATGGGATCATGCCCTTGCTCAAACATAGCTCTAAGGGCATAGCTATACAGGGGTGTCAGAGCTTGGTACACTTATTCAGCAAACTGAATGCCTCAAATGCACGGCTTCTGTGCTCAGCTGCATAGCAGACTGATCCCAGCATGGCAGACCAGAGTACCAAAGGATCTAAACTCAAGCTGGGTGAAAGCCCCATGCAACTGGCAATTTCCTATTTTTTTCTGGTGTCATTCCACGGCTCCCAGTTGGCAGTATTGCTTGGGAAGATCCCATGTGGGTGTGCCCTGAGTGTTGTGAAATGCTGAGCCTTTTTATAAGAGATGTGAACAGAGGCTTTCTAATACTGTCGGTTGGTTAAAACTTCATATTGTCAAAACCGTTAGGCCATTGCTGCTTAGGTGGCATTCATCAGCTAGAGGCAAATGGTGTCTCTCTCACTGGGAGTTGTAGGATATCACTTTGATTAGCTCCTATCAGCAACTGGTGGTTCCCATAATTGCCTCCACAAGTATAAAATGAATATACATTTTCTCTGACAAGAATAAAAGGGGGTATATGCCTACTGGAAGCTTTAGGTTCCTATAATGCCATGGAGATCAAATTTAAAAAGGAGAGAAAAAGAGGGAGGGAAGGAGGGAGGGAAAACATGTTGCTATAGTATTCTATTAATTAAACATTAAGAAAATATATGGCATTGACAGGTTTGGTGGTTGGTTGCTAACTGGTGGGTAGCAAAAAGTCTTCCAAAGTTTAAATATGCAGTCCATAGAAGATAGTGTCAATTAGGAACTTGATTCTTTAAAATGTTAGTGTAAACTACTATATATAATTTGTCCAATGACCTAAGTATTCTTTTTCCCTACTCATTATCTGAAAGTACTTATGCCACACTAGATGTTAGGAAAGACCAAGTAAATCAATGCCTACAATTCTACTGAAGTGTACAGGTCTAGCGTGGGAGAAAAAGTTCAGAGAGGAATGTGAATGAATATTTTAGAGGTGATCCAATAGGCCCTTGCATTGGCCAAAACCTTTCAATCTTGAGAGATTCAAGCTAGCTTCCCCAACTTAATGAAGATGCTGAGAAATACAGGCTAACAACACAATTCTATGCCCATCTTCACAAACGTAAGTCTTCTTGAATTCAATGGGGTGTACTCCCAAGTAAGTAGATATAGGTCTGCACCATTTTTCACTTCTGAAAACAACTGACATGTTTCACACCTAATAAGCCAAAGAAAATATTATGCATATTATTGAAAGATTAATCCCATGGCCAACTTCAGTATCAGGAATAAGCACAATCCTTCTAAGCAAGATGAAATTTTCCAAAATTTGCTTTAATTTTTAGTCCACATGCATTTTGCAATGTGGCATATGTAATGAGGCATGTCAGTTGTATCATTTCAATGACACATCAGTCACAAAAAGAATGTAGACTGAAACATTTGCTGGAATAATATGGTTCTACAATGGATCTCAGCTCAGATTTCCTGTTCCTATTCTACCCATGTTTTAACGTGAAAATGAGGTTGGTGTTTCACAATCATGCTATTTAAGATAAAAGCTGTGTGTGCGTGTTTCACCCATTTGCACCATAAATATTTCAAGGTTCCTGTAAAATAGGACAACTGTGCATTTTTTTTATTCTTCATCAATCAGCCCCTATATCTGAAACAAATTTTTTGCAGCAACCCGGAATGACAGCCTGACAGACTAGAAGGTTATTAATGGCAGTGGCAGCCTGCAAATCAACAATCATGCCCATGCATCTGTATGAACGCCAATTTGTGCTCCACTGAATACCCACAAAGCCCCTACTTTTCCCCAACCTGTCCCCCAAATTGGAGCAACTGGTTGGGATAGGAGGGATCATAAATATAAAATGTTTCCCCAATGGGAAAAATGGCCTGAATATAATTGGTAAGTTGGGAGAACAACATACAGAACTGTGCTAAATCTTTCTAACCTTATGTTGTGTACATAGTTGAATTCTGGAGCTGTATTATCAAAAGGAAAAGTATCATTTCTGTTGTTCTTGTTGTTTATCCTTCATGTAGTCCAAATATAGGCAACTTGTTACCGATTTTCACTGGTAGACCAATTCCAGCATAACATTAAAACATAGTTTAGCATTACTTGGATGAGCTTCCTTAAATTTGGGGCCTCTCGTCCTCTGGTGCAACCACAAAAAGGAAACTGGAAGCATCTGTTTCCTGTCTAACACTAGCTGTGGTTTATTACTAATCACAAACTGTGTTTAGTTTTAAGTCACGGTTTTTAGAGAGAATCCAGGATCAAACCATGGCTGATGATCCTGGCTTGTTTCAATAAACCATAGTTTGAACTAATCAGAGTTCCCAATTTGGAAGAAGCAGGAAATTCCAGTTAGTTTAAACCAGCAAACAGATGCTTTCACCCTCCTCCTTACAGCTGCACTAGAGGGGGAAAGAAAACAGGGAATAACCAAGGCTCAAGAAGACCCAGTCTTTTCCAAACCAGGCTTGGTTTAGAAAAATGTAGAAAGAAAGAGTTCCAGGCACTGATGGTTCCGCTCATCTATTCTGGAGCGCAATCTGGATAAACCAAGCTCCAGCTTTATGAACGGCACTTTTTCAAGATCTTTACATTTCTAACCATTTTAGCAAAGGTTACTGCTGTTACTAACTTACTGCATTGTCTGTGGTGCATTGCAACTGAGCTAGTACTTTCTCGGCGCTTCCAACTAAACATATTGGTTGTACAATGTTCTTAAATCATTGTAATGAGTGGCAATCTGATAGCTCCTAGGAGGGCATCTGGCATCAGTAGGGCCAAAAAGGGTATTGGGAGCCCAGCAGTTCTGACAGGGTCTGGGCTGAGGTGGCAATGTTTGACAGACGAGGAGGAGGAGAAACCAGAAGGTGTGAGTGTGAGCTGGGACAAACCAGGAGGGAGGATGAGGACCCAGTCCCCATTACTCTAGATGTTAGGGAAGGAGTGGCAGAGCCTCCAGCTCCTGTCCCTGCCTTGCAGCCAGAGCATAACTCTTCATTGGGAACTGGGGAAGTCATTGATCAGAGGAGGAGGAGGAGCCAGAGGGCAGGTCACTGTTCCATCACCAAGGACTTGGCACCACCTTCATCAGTGTGAGAGGCTGCAGCTCCCCCCCCCACAGAATGCCCACCTGCATGTGCAGTCTTCTTGTATAGAATGAGAGTGGGGTGAGCGAGCTTGTCATGCCCTGGTCTCTTAAAGTTAGGCAGGATAGGCATGGCAACATGTTGGGACATCTTCGTTGCTACCCACCACCCCAGTCTTGATTTCCAGACCCTGCTCTGAGCCTCTTGTACTGTTACCCCCTCTAACCCGAGTCTACTGCTGAACCTGTATCAAACACTCTTGAAGAAAGCTCTCTCTCTGTTACTTGGCAGTAAGAGTCTTTATCGTGGTGTTTTGGGGTGGTGAGACAGGACAAAGTTGTATCGGGGTGTACTAGGGGTGGCTGGGGTGCATACTGGGGTTGGACCAGCACAAGTCTTGGATCCAAAACATTCCCTGACATACTCCCAAACTAGAGAGCAAACTATGCCAGTAGCTTATGCCCAATAATAAATTATTGCTGAGAATAAACTGCCATTTATTCCTGGTGTAGTTTACCCCATTTACTTCCCTCCCATTATTCCCAAAAGGAGGGAAATTGTTTATGGTATGGTGGCATGTGAGGCCACTGCCTTGCTGAAGCTAAGCAGGTCTCATGGGGGACCGCCTGGGAACAACATGTATGCCGCTTTGGGTTCTATGATGAAAGAAAGGCAGGATATAAATGTAATAAATAAATAAATAAAACAGAAAAGGATTTCTGCTTCTGCCCACTGGCAAGAGCCCAGCAGGGCTTTGGATGAATGGTTCGGCCCCCTTTGGTTCTCCCTTTCCCACTGCCTTAGGATGGGGAAAGGTCACAGTTCAGTGGTAAAACATCTGCTTTGCATGCGAAAGGTCCTAGGTTCAATCCCTTGCATCTCCAGGTAGGGTTGGGAAAGATTCTCTGCCTGACACCCTGGAGACACACTGCTGATGTACATAACACAGAACCAGATGGACTCAGTATAAGGCACCTTTTCATGTTTCTATGACTGCAGCATAAAGTGAGCAAGTCCAAGCATATTGTGGTATGCGAAACCTGACAGACGGTTGGGTTCTTAAGGAGGGCATGTTTCAGTACATAGATTTTAAAAAACAATATGTCTGGCACAATGCAGCCTATGTACTTGCGCAGCCTAAAACCCTTGGCCATAAAATCCTACCTTTCTAATCACCACTAAAGAGCGAGGAAGAGAAAACGTTTGTCAGATAAAGTGATATATAGGAGTTTTCAGGCCTTGTTAAGTACTTGGGGGCTTTCAAGGAAAGGCGCCTTGCCTAATTTGTATATTTCATTTATACCTCTTGAACATAACTGGCATGCATTTTGTATGAAGACAGTAGATAGTTTTGGGATTCTGGGACAAGCTTTTCACACAAGGAGGCCTAGCTTCCAGAAGGGCTTATTTCCCTACACCTGCCTTATGATAAATTAAGCACTGGTAAGCAGGAATCTACTTTGTTTTAAACATTTCAGCTGTTGCTGCCTAGTTGTAAGCCAATAAACCATTAAGGAAGGATTTTGCTTTTAAGTATGATTGATCAATCCATATTCAGTATACCAGCCTGTGTGAGTAATTCCAGAAGGTAACAAGCACATAATTAACCACTTGACAATAAAACTGAATTGCTTCTGATCTGTTAACATGGTAGTTACTTCCAAAGCATGGGTCACTTCTCAGTTGGAAGAAGAATCATGCTGGTGAAAACATGTTTGATGGCTTGCTAAAAAAGCTTGGATACTGATAAGATAAACTCTGCTTCAACCACATGCTACCAGAGTGTTTTCCATTGGCTAAGCAGAAATCACACTGGACACTGAAATAGTTCCTCCTAAAAGAAGCAATCACAGCAGTGCAGAATCTAGCCATGTAGAAATACAAAGAAAGATCCCTTACATCAAATCAGACTATTGTTGTTGTTATCATTATTAGCTTGAATTTAATCTATAATTATACAGCCACAAGAGTGGCTGTATACTATAGCCAGCATGGATTTTTCACATTCTGCAGTGTTAAATTGAAAATACCCCCATGCCATTCTGCTGCTTCCCATAAACACATTTCAAACCAAAACCTTACAAAACCTATAGTTCTGAACTCAGAAATGCTTGCTTAACAACCCTCTAAGTTTTCATGGCGATACACACAAAACTCACAGAGAATCGAGAGTTCAAAGTGTAAAACAAGAAAAAAAAATCCAGCCCCTGTTGGACATTTTTCTGTCAGTGGTCTCATAATTTGTTGAAATGCATTAAACATCAGCCATCTTCACAGAGTACCTGTAATCCTGTTACTGACCTTGCCCCATACTCTGACCATCTTCTGCAGTTTAAAAGTTTTAAAAAATGCATGACTGATTTTTAATAAATTTAAGAAATTTAACATTGAAGTCTATTATAACATCGGGCATGCTCAGTAAGAACCAACTATCAGTGTTCTAAAAGCCAGACTCACAGCTGTTTGGCTTGGCTAATCAGGTGGCCACCCCCATGCCAGACATTTATAGGGTGTCCCCTAGCAACTCTCAGCATCCTTCAAAAACTACACTTTCCAGTATTCTTTGGGGGAATCCATAACTATCTAAATGGGAATAAAGTCTGGTGTGGGTGTGGACAGTGACAGCTTTGGCTTAAATTTGAATGGGATACTACATATGCCTGCTGTAAAATAAAAAGGTGGGGGAAATCCTGAAAAACAATGATTCTGTTCACAATGTTTTCCTTTTGGAATGAAAAGGGGTTTTTCCATTGGCCTGTGCCCATCCACCCAATCTCGTCCCCTCCCTTCCCTTCCTCCTCTACCTCCCTCTCCCCTCCACCTTCCTCCCTACCCCTACTCTTCCTCCCCCCTCCCTGCCTCACACCCAGGTCAGTTTCACCTATCCTAAGCATGATTGTACAGGAGCATGCAATTGATCAAACCTGCCCTCCCCTCTTCCTCCCTCCTATCCCTCTTGCCCCTTTTTTCTCCCTTCCTTCATCCCTCCCCCTTTCTGCTCTTCCCCTCTTCTTCCCCTCTCCCCTCCCCCTTCTCCTCCTCCCCATGGTCAGTTTTACCTATCCAAAGGATGATTGCATGGCAGTAAAACTCAACAAGCATGTAAGTGATCAAACCTGCCTTTCCCTTCTCTCTCCTCTCCTTCCACCTCTGTCCTTCCCCTTCCCCTCTCCCCTCCCCTCCCCTCCTTCCCCTCTCCTCTCCCCTCCTCCCACTTTTTCCTCTCCTTTTTCCTCCTCCTCTGCCACCTCCCTCCCTCCCTCCCTCCCTCCCTCTTCTCCTCCTCCCCTGTGGTCAGTTTCACCTATCCTAAGCATGATTGCAGGGGAGTAAATCCCATTGAACTTAATAAGCATGCAAATGATAAATCCATTCTCAGCAAATTTGCACAGGATTCCATTTCTTACCCCTCAGATTAAAAAGCAGAGAAATTCACTAATAGGCAAAAAAAACCCCACAAACCCATGTGGTTTAAGAACATACCTGCAGCCAACAGATATTTCTGGGCAGCTATAGTGAATGCACCAGGGAAGCAGGAATCTGACTTCCTCTCTGAAATATTGTACTACCTTACAAATTTGTAAAAATGCAAATACAGTTTGGGTTGGTCTTTCACAGTCCAATCCACTTCCTGTGTAGCTTGGAAGAATTTGGTAACGTGCCTCTAAGCATATGGTGAGTGGTCTCCTGCTCTCCTGGTACATTCACTATAGCTGCCCAATTTCCCTGCTTTTTAAAGTTTGATAAAAATTTCTGTTGGTTATAGGTATGTTCGTTTAACCACAAGGGTTTTTTGCCTATTAGTGAATAAATTATGTAGATTATGCCTTTGAGAGGAAGGGTGGGATGTAAATTTAATAATAAATAAATAAATAGAATCTTATCCTGTTTTTCCTAAAAAAGCCCAGAGTGGCGAACAAACAAACAAGCAAAAAGATTAAAAACAAACAATAAAACAAACCATATATCCTCACAACTAATACTTTCAACCACGGATAGTCTAGCTAGCTCAGCATTGTCTATGCTGTGGATTGGGATCCTGAAGCCTGGTGGCTAAATGTATCCCTCTAGGCTGCTCTGTCCAGCTATGCCTTTCACTAGCCCTGTTCTGTGCTTTCCCCGAGTGCTTTTGCTTAACTGAAATTTATTGGACACCTTGGACAGCTCCTTGAAACTTCAGACTAAAATCTAGAGTAGATTCCACTGCCCCACTGACATGGAGCCACCAGACACCACTGCCTCCTTTACCAAGGAAAGAGTCCCATCCATTGCCTTGCCCACTTTTGTCTCTGGCCCTGCCCACCCTGATGTGCTGCCCCCCAAAAGTTGCCTATGAGGGGATGTGGCCCTCAGTCTTGAAAAGGTGCCCCACTCCTGGTGTCTACACTGACTGGATGTGGCTTTTCAGGATTTCAGGCAGGCATCTTTCCCAGCACTGACAGGAGATGTCAGGCACAGAACCTGGGAGCTTTTGCATACCAAGTATGAACTCCGTCGGTAAGTTCAGCCCTTCCCCATAAGTAGCACCCAGTGATGTGTGAACTGGTCTCAAATGTGAACAGCATCCATCTTCCCCTCCTGACCTCCCACAGGACAAATCCAGGGAAAAGACTGACAATATATCTGGAGATAGCTTGGTTACTGAGTTGCTGGGGAGCAGTTCTCTTCCAGCTGAAGGGGCCCTATTTTCTACTAAAATTAATCCCCATAGCCTTAATCTATCAAGAGATTAATCTACAAGTAGGTATGGAGGAGAAAACCAGTTTGGTAATTCAAATTTACCTAATTTGCACTTCCTGAAACAATACAGAAACTGAAACACCATTGTCCTTTGAAATTCACACTTCTCTGAATTTTGCAATGCAATTCTCCAACTGCATTATACAAAAATGCATATATTAGAAAACAGTGTGCATAAAATGCATTTCTTAGTGAAACTAATATACAAAATGCATTACTTGAGGAAAGATTGCTTGCAAAAAAGTGTATATTGGGGGCAACATTGCATATAAAATGTGTATATTAGAAGAAATGTGTGCTGAAAAGCTCACAACTTTCATGATGAATTTCTTTTAAAATTTAAAAACTGATGTGGAAATGTGGCCAACTAGATTTTACATTGGAAAAATGAGAAACTGAGAGAAACTGAAATTGACAAGATTGGTCCATCCCTACCTACAAGGTGGGAGGGGAGTGAGATTATATATGGCATCCAGCAGTCACCATGCTATGATGAGATTATATGGATATGTCATAAAGATAGCAGTAAGTTTCCCTCCAGCTAACTCCATTACACCCTTCCGATTCTGCTATTATTTTCTCTTGGAATTTTTTCACACTTATGAGCATGCATCCAGTGTGAACTTGTTTGGTAATAAGGCTGTACACCTAACAAAATAAAGCTAAATTGGGGGGGGGAGGCACAAATATTCCTCCACATATCAAAAATAATTCTCATTTGTAAGAATGTTTTGACACCTTTTATAGATTAATATAATAAAAAGTGAAGAAAATCCTATCAGATAAAATATCATTTTCCCACTATTTTTGGTGTCCATTGTATATCCCCCTTTTTCATCATGAGTGTTTGATAAATTTCAGTCATATTTGTCATTTTGATATTGAAACATTAAAAAAGCTGGTGTCTTTTTTTCGTACCATCAGGTGGAAAAAAGAACAAAAAAAACTGATCAATGTCTTTTATGTCAACACAAAATATAAACAAAACAGCAAAATGGAATATCAAGTAAAATAATGTGCTTGCCCATCTGTTATACTAAAAAAAAAAATCAACTCTGATATTGTATTGGGAACATACAATTTCAACAATGGAAGAGATAAAAAGACATATGCTTGCAAGTAAAAATAAAAATGGATTGTAGTAAGTTATGTGGTAAATTAATTTGGAGAAGTACATTTGGGCAGGAATAAAACAGTGTCTACCAGTACATATATACTCATATGTAACAGGTAGATTTACAACTTAATTGTATAAATAAATAGACAAAACAAACAACCATGAGCCTCAAACAGGGTTCCACTTGTAAAATAATATAGACTACTGTCATTGACCACATCCAAATAATTTAGTCTAGCTTTCAGATCAATCCAGAACTTATCCATATGTCCCAAGAGTTGACAGTGGCATATGTGTAATCCACCTCAACTGCATGTTCCCACCTATTTTATGTTTACCAGTTACATTTGTGTACCAGATTTGTACCTAACCTTACAGCATACCATCCAGTGGTATCTATTTGGCTGGCAAAACAGCAGGTTCTTTTGCTTTACTAATATGTACTGAATTTTCAAACTGGGGGGGGGGAGGAAAGGGACTGCATTTGAGGTTGTGTGTGTTTTAAAACAACCTATGGGGGCCCTCTTTTAGGTAGCAAGGAACACATACATTTGAAGTTGAAGCTTCCAAATATGACAGCCAGTGCTGTGTGATGGTTTGGCAGGTTCAAATCTTCACTCTTAACCTCACCTACAACAGGTGGCGGTTGTGAGAATAACCTGGTGATGGTGGTAGACCCTTATATATCATCTAAGCTCCTTGGGAGAAAAGCTAGGATAGAAATGAAACAAACACTTTAATTCATTGATACCCCACCTTTCTTCCATCATGGATCCCAAGATGGCCTACATGTGGTTTCCAAGAGGTTCCCCATCTAGGCACTGAGCAGACCCAGGCCTGCTTATCTTTAGCAAGGTGGCAGTCTCATGAGGCTTCAGACCATAAGACCAGTCAGTGGTGAGATCTAACATTGCACTAGAACATACAATGGGACTTCCCCTGCCTCTCCGCCCAGCTGCAACTCCCATGCTCCCCAATCTGCTCTAAAACTGTGATTCTCAAACTTTCTTCCCCATGGACCACTTGAAGACTGCTGAGGGTGTTAGCAGACCACTTAATTATTTTAACTGCATTTTGATAGCTTCTTTTATTTCTTATACTGTATTTTATTGTTTTTTGTTACAATTCAAATTGTAATACAATAAAATGACATATAAGAAATAAAATAAGCAATCAAAATACAATTAAAATATCAATGTGAATATTTAATGTGGACATGCCGCAGACAACCTACATGAAGCTTGCAGACCACTGGTGGTCCATGGACCACAGTTTGGAAACCTCTGCTCTACAGAATTCCTCAACCATCTGCAAAAGATTTGTGGGGCATGTAGTGGGCAACACAGGGGAGCAGAGGAAGGTGAAGTCCCTTTATGTGAGTGGGCTGTTGGATATTACCCTTCACCATGGTTAAATTAGACCTACTGAAATTCATAGGCCATACAGAAGTCATGACTGTCTTAAATCCCATTTATTTCAATGGGTCTATGTTAAGAGAACCAGTGTAGTGTAGTGGTTAAGGTGTTGGACTACAGCTTGGGAGACCAGGGTTTGAATCCCCACACAGCCATGAAGAGCACTAGGTGACCTTGGGCCAGTCACGGCCTCTCAGCCTCATGAAAACCCTATTCATCGGGTCGCCATAAGTCGGAATCGACTTGAAGGCAGTACATGTACATTTATGTTAACCATGACTTATGTTAACCATGACCCCATATGTCACAGGTGACCAACCTGTGGCCCTCCAGCTCTTGTTGGACTACAACTGTCATGACACCCCTACCATTGGCCATGCTGATCGGGGCTGATAGGAACTGGACTCCTACAACATCTGTTTATTATGAAGCAGGTCCACACACAGCCCTGTCCTCCAAAACTGAGTTGGTTTACATCAAGTGTAGAAGACAGGAGACAGGAAAGGGTGTTTCTAAACAGGAGAATGAAGATCATGATGACATGCAATGTACAAAAAATCCTTGAGTGGTTTGAAATGTTTGATTCTTTAGAGCAGCAAAATATCCTTATGTTTTCTTGGCATAGTGTTGCTTTACTAATATCAACAGAAGAAAAGAAAATATTAAAACACCTTTAAATTCTATGTTTTCCATGGCTAGTATGGTAAAAGCTAATTTTCTGAGCCTGAGAAATTTACTAATAAAACAGAGAATTTTGCTAGGGTCCATGGCAGGACTACATGGAAGAGAGTGCAATGCAGCCTTCAAACAGCCAGCAACTTCTAAAGAAAGTCAAACACTGCAAGCATTATTCATGGTCCAGGAGGACATAAAATTGACTCTGGCAGCTCAGTAAAATAACTGGAGATTAGGTAATGCCAGTTCCCATACCCCGGGGGAGATATAAAATACAGACTCAGAACAGATACTTCCTCTGCTTTGATCTTGCCAAATTACCTTAACAAAGGTTTTGTCAGTGTCTTCAGATATCTTTCTTGGAAGAGATTGGGGCAAATGCTAGATGAAGAAAGGGACTGGGAATGGCCACGCTTGTGAAAATTTGCTTCTCACATCGGAGGAGCTGATAAGTCAAAAGTAAGTGACAATTAAGAATGAGAATAAATTCCAAGTTATTAGTTATGTTCTCTGATTTAGGCATGCACTACGTTTTGTACTTGGATTCATAGCTTTAAGCAGATTTCATGCATCTAAAATAATGCAGACTAAAGCCATGAAACTCGTTTTATGTTGATGATCCAGAATCTTGTAAATGTATATTTCACAGCATATGTGTAACCCCATTTATATTATCACTGTTTATTTAGTAAACATATGGTCTGGATGCCTAGATCATGATCCCAACTTCCCATAAAAATGACAGTTTCCAGGGCTTCAGGACTCTCCCCAGGCATTGCTCCCTTTCCAGGCCGCATCCCTTCTTCCAGTCTGCACATTTCACTGGTGCCACTTCATGGTCTACAAAAGAAAGTGTCACATCTGTGACTGACATGTGGCCCCTAGAAGGTTGTTTATGGAGCAATGCATCCCTCGAACTGAAAAAGGTTCCCTACCCTTGACTTAAGTACATGCACAAGATTCACAGAACCTATCATTGTTCTTATTTAGTGTGTTTTGTGAATTATTGTGAATAATTTTGAGGATTTATTCATGCATTTGTCACATGAGAAAGGCATCAATACTCCAGGCAAAGTTTGCATGCAAACATTTCTACCCAACTCCCCCCCCCCCATAGTGGATGAAGATTCCTATTATAGAGAAAAATCAACCAAATTGACAAAACAATTTGAGCAATTACCATTTTACTTTCAGATGTCAGGACAGGGAGTTCCACAGAAAGATGCCCTCATTTTATCTTAATTAATACTGTAGCTTTAAGGTATTTGCCATGTATCAAAAACTGTATCATTTCCCTTTGCAATAAATATTGCCATCTATTATGCTTTCTCTTTAGCTTACACTTTGGTTTGGTGTAGCCATTTCTATCTAGATTGGAGGAGGAATTAATCTGTTCCTCAGCAAGCCACTGCAGATTGTAACTCAGGATGAGCTGAATAAGACAACCTCAACCCTGTTTCATACAAGTTCAATGAAGGAACTTGTGAAACGGTCCTAATTTAGTCAGTCTAGCACGTCATTTCCATTATTGATATGCTCTTTGTCCCCAAGTTTGCTGTAATACAACACTGGACAACAATTAAACTCCCATGCAGTGGCATCTGGTACATATCGGTTACTTCAGTGTAACCCACTATAGTTAAGAGGAAAAGGTTCTGGCAAGTTGGTGTTCACTTTGGCTGCATCTGGTTTCATTTCCTCTGCCTTTTTATGAGATGGCATTTAGTTGCTTTTACATGAAATGCTCCTCTTTTCTGTGTTTATCTGACAGCCTGAATTTAGCAAAATTCCCTTTTATACACAAATAACTACCTTTACATTTAAAAAAATCAGTTGCAGTGCTACAGTGACTAGCTTTACCAGCAGTAGTGTAGTGGCAAATTCAGAAGTGCAGGATCCCTTCACGATAGCCATAGCCACAGCCACACTCCCTGCCATACTTTTTTTTTTTTTTTTTGCTGCTGGGTTGAGAATGAAGTCCTTGTTAATGCCTTCTCCCACAATAACAGATGTCCCTAACAGCCAATAAGCATGAGAGTGTGTTAGCTACTGAGGAGAGTCTTCTCAGTGGCTGACTCACCTCCTTTCACTGATTGGCTCCAATCAGCAGGAAAGGACAAGGAAACATGTTAGAAAACTCTTGTCAGTGGCAAACACACTCCCTTTTCATGCTGATTGGCTCGTAGGATGCTGGAGACATAGGGACCCTGCTGAGACTCTGCTCCTAGAAAAAGTAAGGGGTCTAAGACCCCCTGAGACCACAGACAACTACACACCTGTTTACCAGATCTCTTGAGGCTCAGACTCTGAAACTCTGTGGGCAGAGCCAGGAGGCTCAAGTGTTGTGCCTAGCAGAGCAGTGTGGAGAGAACTTGGTGACAGTTAAAACAAGAAAAAACTGCTAAGCCTCTCCTCCAATGACCTCCAATATAACATAATTGCCCATATGTTTTCAAAATATGCTGAGTGGAGGCTGGCCCATTATGGCCTTCAGTCTGCTCTCAGCCCCCACCTGCCTGTCTTCGTACTTCCAAACAGTCCAGGGGGTGACACTGGCTGTCAACTTCCTTCCCCTTAGACTCAGCACTTCCTTTGGAGAACTCATCAGGGAGAAGGATGGACACAAAACTAGAATGAGCTGGCTCTGCCTGTCATTGGCTCCAGCTCTACCTACAGTTTGGGCTCCCTGCTTTCCACCCCACCAGTCCCAATGGGCACAAGCCACCATTGTACAGGTGCCAGACCCCCGCCGAAAAGCAAAAATCACCGAAAAGTGGAACACTGACAATAAAATGGCGCCCGATGCCCTTCTTGGAGCACATCATGCTGAAAAACGCCAGAAAAGGGGGACAAGTATGAGTGGGGCCCTACAGTCATTGAAAACAGGCATATTAGTGGAACACCGAGAAGCGGAACACCGAAAAGCGGGGTCCTACAGTATATGCTTTCCATTGTACCTGCCTCTGGGTCAATCTGCCCAACAGAAAAAAACTGGAAAGATACATTGGGAAAAAGTGTGCGCTCAAAACCTTAGAATGAGTAAAGGCTGGGGATATACCTTGCACAAAATAATCATCACTCACCTCTCTCTCCACTTCTGGTTCTTCTTGCTTCTGCTTTCCCTTGGGCAATCATGAAGTTTCAAGTCAGACCCTGAAATCTAGTAAATGCAATGACTGATCTGATGCCATTGATACATTTGCTAAATATGGAACAAGTCAAGTATTAGATGATCGGTGGCAGTATATTAACTCCTGATTTTTTCACAGTAAATCCAGTCATTCCTTTGACACCCCCTCTTTGTTTGAAAACATAATTACTTTTTTGATCTAGCCTCTGCCCCTTGAAAAAAAAAATGGGCAGAGAGCACTCAGACTAATCCTGGAAGTGTGATTTCATTTCCAGAAGAATGTGAGACTTCTGATAATACAGATATAAGATCACAGAAGTTATGAATCCTTAAAAGACAAATTCTAGCCATGGAACCATAAAAATACCCAGTAAGTCTTGTTCAGTTGGTTAGCTTTTGAGTGATTTGTAACATGAAATTGGGCTGTTTTGGATGAAACCTAAAAGTGCCAATTGTAACCATTCTGTGGAGCCAGCATACCATCCTCACCTTTGCCACCACTGGCCATCCTCTCATGTCTGCATATGGCATACGTACATAAAATCCTACATACATAGGCCTCAACTGATGGTCAATTTCCAGATAAAAATCTGGGAATTGAATATGTAATCGAGGCCTACATTCTGGATTTTATCCATGCACACCATGTTTGAATAGGTCGCCCCTTGATGGGTGGCCTAAATGGCAAAAGCAGAGGCAGAATCCTACTTCCTTGCATTGGGCTGGATTGGTACTTTCAGGTATCATCCAAATGAAGCAATCATGTGACCTGAGCATGTGATAAACGGCAGCTAATCAGAACTTATGTTTTTGTTTGTTTGGGGAAACACCCATGAGAACACTGTTGTCAAAGCTCATCTAACTGCAACGCACTTTATCTTGGACCTTACCCGACGAATTAAGATCAACAAAAGTTAATAGATATGGAATTTATCACAATTAACGGATTCAACTCCACTTTAAACTTATACAATTTTTTTTAAAAAAAATGGTACTAGGTTTGGATCTTTTATAAGAATGTATAAAGCAAAATTCCTTCATACCCAATGAATGGTTGGCACAGTTTCATCATTTCTTGTTGTAATGTAGGTTAATGTTTGGTGCAATACATGCCTGTACACTCTATCAATCACACATATTCATGTCTGTTTAAAATACAAGGGTCCCTCTGTTATATTATAAAGATCAACACCTGTGCAAGAACAATGATCCCATAGCTTTTGAAGTAGCTTAACTTAAACAATCATGATTCAGTCTAGATATGTTAGTGCATAATCTCTCTTTTATCCTTCTCTTTCCAATCCCTTTCACTCACAGTTTATATATGAAGCTGGTTTGTCTGTCATTCAAAAATGATACTCGTCGCTCTCTGAATTCTGCCCCCTCCCCCCAATAAATAACACCTGAAGGAAAGAAAATTATTTGGCTGTTTCTCTCTTGATCTTTTCCCTTCTGAGATTTGTATCAAAAGACAAGAGACAAACACTGGAATATTGTATATATCATTCCAGTAATACTGCCCATGTGAACATTCAGACTGAACTTAATACACCTTACTGCCCTTGGAAATCAAAAGAACCATACCAGTATAAGATGGTTTGCTGCTTTTTCTTTATGCCCTAACTTCCGTGTCCCCTTCCTTATTTCTCACAATACATTTGTTATTTCTTCATTCAATTTTCATGGGTTTAGAGAAGACTTGGAATGACTCATGCAGCACCAATGTAATAATCACCCATCAAAACCCCACCAAAAAAGCATTCTTTGGGTTAAGATGTAAGCCATTCTCTTTACCAGCCTTCCCTAACCTTCCAAGTTTAGGACTACAACTCCCATCAGCCGCAGTCAGTACACCCAGTGATCAGAGATGATAGAAGTTGTAGTACAAAACATCTGGAGAGCACCAGGTTAGGGAAAGCCACCATACATCATTGAAGGAATAAATAATTATGCCCCATGTGTTTGGTTCCAATGGCACTACCAGACCTTTGTTGAACAGGTGATCAAGGAGAAAAGAACTCAGGCCCTTTTTTGTGATGGTACAGTATCTCTTATTTGCTGCCTCTGGCAGCCATCTTATGCTAGCACCCACAACACTTTTATTAAGAAATGAGTACCAGCACCTCATTTTTTACAAAAAAAAGCACTGAAAGAACTTATGCTCTACCTTGCCTATACTTCTATGCAGCAAAAGGTGCAGTAGGAGGGAGGCCCAGTTTATGTCAGAACTGTGTGCAAATGGTCCCTTATGTGGTCATCTCTTTGTAGGCAAAGACATTTAGAAGATGTTTCACTGAATTTCTACAGAACAAGGAGAAATCTTGCAACAGTTTCTCTGGAATAGGGCTCACTATTAGCACTGGCAACAACATGTCTTCCCTTTTTCCTCCGCCACTGCAAGTGAAGACAGCACCTGTGTTGGCAGCCTGGCCTCCATTTTGCATCCTCCACAATGCTGTGGCCCTGGCATTGTTTTAGGGCATTGTGAAGTGGTAGTGGCATGGTGACTGTCCCCCTCTCAAAATGGTGGAAAATATTCAGAGAAAATGATGCAAAATGGTCTTCTTTTACTGGGTGGGGGGAATAAGAAAAATAAACAATATTGGGAAGTTTTCTGTGGGGGAAAAGTATTTTGAGAAATTTTGGCTCAGCTGTTTTATATGGAACAGATGCTACCTGCAGCATAACTGCCTGGAAAAGCTCTCTGTACATAAGTGCAATATTGCAGTAACTTCCGAGTTTTGTTTTTTTTAAAGGACTTTTCACCCCTCCTCAGTCAGTACATGATTGCGGCTAGTATAATTTAATGTACTTCTGCCAATTGGTGCTGCGGCTCAGCAACACTGCTTGGTAATGTAGGATGGAGGGAGGGAGAGAGGGAGAGAGGGAAAGAGACTCTGCGATTGGTGATTGCACTGGTGAATTGACTGGTGATCACATTAACTCAGAAAATCTGATATAAAATTACCTTTAAACAGGTGTGTTTTGGAGGGGGGGATGCATTGGTACTTCGGCTCCTTACTTTTTCTTCAGCCAGCCCCCTCCAATCTGCCACACACTCTCTCCCACACACTCTCTCTCTCACACACAAACCACAGCGAAGGAGAAGGCAGGAGGGGAGGGGGCTCTCTAGTCAAACCATACAGCAGAGGCTTCTGCAAAGCTTCATCCTGGGGCAAAAGACAGGCTGCCGGCAAAAGCCAGGAAAAAATCTGCTTAATTCCGGTGTGTGTGTGTGTCAGAATTAAGCAGATATTTGCCCACCCCGGCCTACAGCCTCTCTCCCTCTCTGTGGCTCTTCCTCTCTCTCCTTCCTGGGCTAACACTCTCGGAGAAGATATTACTGTGGTCTCCGCTGTATGGATGTGCCGGGGGGGGTTCCTGCCACATCCTTCTCCATGGTAGCGGGGGGGGGCAGATCTGTAGCTGCACACTGTGAGTGTACATGTGTATGTGAGGGAGAGAGGTGGAGTGAAGGGACTCTGCACTTGAGATAAGGAGTTTACCTGGGAGAATGGTGGTGAGGATGATGGAGGATGAGAGTTTACACAGGGGGAGGGTGGATGGCAGTTGAAACCCCAGGAATGACTATTTTTATCTGAAGGAGCGCCTCCAGAATCACCAAATATGCCACCTGACGAGATCAGCCACACAAGATCTCCTCTCGGTCCCACCGGTTAAAGCAGCGAGGCTGGTGCGGACCAGAGAGAGGGCGTTCTCGATTGTGGCCCCCACCCTCTGGAATTCCCTTCCGTTTGACCTCCGACATGCCCCCTCCCTGATAGGCTTCCGTCGAGCCTTAAAGACCTGGCTATTCAGGCAGGCCTATAAGATTGGAGTGGATTAGTTTTATGATATATTATTGAACATTGGTTTTAGATTGATTGTAATCGTTGTTTTTGATGTATATTGTATTTTACTGTATTTTTATGTATTGTACGTCGCCTAGAGTGGCCGTTAATTTGGCCAGATAGGCGACACACAAATAAAATTTATTATTATTATTAATATTTTGACTTCAGATCACCCAGCCTAGGAAGGAATTGGATGTTGTGCTTGCTTCTTGGGTTTTTTTACCCCCTCCCACAGGTGATGGATCAGTTCAGGTTTCAGAAGAGGAGGAGAGGCACATTAGTTGCAAAGCATTTGAAAGGGATGAAGAATTGTGCCCTTTCTCTATCTTATAAAAGAAAGAGGCTTTAGAAGTTTGTGAGATCTTCCCACCTCCTCCACTCTCCAATTCCCTTCCCCCCCCCCATTAGGGTTGCCATGTTCAAGGCCTGGTCCTGATCCTGTATCTTTAGGAGAAGAGAAAGTCACCCAAGTGCAGGTGTTCTTGCAACATTGTAATGGGAAAAACCACAAGGTGGAATTCTCCCTTCCCCCTGCACAACTTTTAAAGATACAGAAGACCTCTTGGAGGCCGGGCCCGGCAAGATGATTATCTTGTGGAAGGCCAATGGGTAATTTGGGAGCTAAGGGAGTGTGCAAAGGTGTTGGTTAATCTATGTGTGCTGGTGAATCAAATGGGAAGGGATCTATCCATGAGGACTGAGATGAGAGGGTGAAGCTTCCATACAACATCATGAGGTTTTTTTCTTTATTGCTGTAGCTTTCCAAGTCAATTATGCAGGCCCAAATAGTGTCAGTGGTATAACCTTAGAAGGGGTGGCAGTGGGAGGCATGGCTTGACTCACAAAGGGATCCGGACTTCTCAGTTTGCCACTGCACTATTGTCTTTAAAATCTGGAGATGTCTTTCGTGCTTTGTAAGAAAGAGTCAAGACAACATATATGGAAATTGACTGCCTTCAAGTCAATTCTGACTTATGGCGACCCTATGAATAGGGTTTTCATGGTAAGCGGAATTCAGAGGGGGTTTACCATTGCATTCCTCTGAGGCTGAGAGGCAGTGACTGGCCCAAGGTCATCCAGTGAGCTTCATAGCTGTGTGGGGATTCGAAACCTGGTCTCCCAGGTTGTAGGCCAGCACCTTAACCACTACACCACACTGGCTGTAGCCCCCAAGACAACATAATCAATGGAAAAGTATACCCTGTGGATGATGATGATTTTGATTTCTTACCCACCTTTTACCATGAGGTTCCAGAGCAGGTCAAAACATTTTGCAATACAAAATTAAAATCAATTAAAACAAATTATGCTCAAAAGAATAGAGTGGGTCCTAAAATAAATATCTCAGGTGTCAAAAGCAAGGATAAAGAGGTGCTTCTTTCAGCAGATGACAAAAAATGCATGCATCGTCAGATGTATGGGATCCTGGAAGCATCTACCATTTAGCCTTCAGACTTACAAATTGCTATGAAAAAATGGTGTGGAGAATATTTCATTAGAACTAAACAACAGGACTCATTTGAAGGCAACCACCACCAATCCATTATCATGGTTCTGACCGAACATCTGGGGCAACAGGACATGCAGTTGCTTCTTGAGCACGTGTTCAGCTTATCAACTGGTCTGTCTGCGCAGAGGATTTCCCAGGCATGAAAAAGGGTAACAGTACTGCCAATCAACCCATAAATGTAGTTGTAAATAGGATAAGCTAGTCCTATGACTTCTCAGATTCAGAGATCTGACCTATCTCCTGATTGTTGGGATATTTGTGTACTGGTCAGGACATGGTTGCTTACCTATTTTTCTATTAAAGAGTGGATAGCAAGAAAAAAATCACTTGGGATATAAACTATGAAACCTCCATATGGCCAACTGATATGAAGCTGCTTATTCAGAATCACTTATTTATGACACATTTAATGTCTACAATTGATTGTGTGCCTGTTCATAGCGATACATGGATAGGCACAAAAATAACATTAATAGGAAAATTGTTCTTAAAAATCTAGCTTCATTCTGGTCCTTGTAACAATATCAATCTTACATTGTCCAAGAATGAGCATAAATTAATATGCATTGACAGATGGGCTTTCATTCATGTCATCAACGCCCCCTAAATTCCTAACCTCTTTCAGAAAGATGCTACCACAAGGCCAAAAATCATGGTATTTAAAAATAAATTAAAAGTGTAAACTCGTCCCTTTACTATTTCCCATAAATATCCCTTTTTCCAATTAGAACAAGGTGTTCTGGATCACATAAATCTCTTTTATGGTTGTATTTGGTTTGATACTTAATCAGGCGCTGCTTAACACTGAACTTTTTAACTTTTCTTTTCAGATAAGTGCCATCAATTTGCAAGGTGATTTAGAATGCAAATCATGAACATTGCTCAATACCATAAGCTCCAGTCCTTTATGAATCAGGACCCCATAAACCTTTGTCAATAGCTGTATTAAACACTTATTGACTAAAGTTTTATAGAGGCCTTAGTCACAATGGAATGGTGCCCCTGACATGATTCTAGAGCAATGAGAATATGGGAAGGGGGATGGAATGTGTAATGACTTATGCTTCTATGCTAAGTGAGCAGCACTATTGCCAGAAAACACATGCATAAAGAAACACAAACAATCAGCTAAGTCATAAATATAAAAGGAATAAGAAGGGCAAGATCTCCATAATTCTAATCAGTTGTAAATATAATCCAATTTTCAACCTTGATAGCAAAAGTTAAATAAATAAAGGGCAGAGCAATCCAACTCAGGGGAAGCCAGCGTAAGTGGTGCCGGCACAAGCGAAGCTGGTGTAAAGTTCCACTGCATCCAGTTGCCATTCAGGAGCCTCTCGGTTGCCTGAAAGCCAACTCAGCCAGGAGTTGCACACAGGGACCAGAAAGTAAAAGCCTGCTCTGCCAAATAACCCTTCCAGGGAGTAAACCCTCTCCATTAACTTCCACTGTATTAATTTTCTTAGACTGATCTTTTTCCTGGTGTAACTTTTGTCTGAATTGGGACCTGCAGGAATGCTCTGAACATGAGTTGGATGTGGACTAAGTCCCCTCACCTTGGTCTCTCCCCTGACATGCCCCCAACACACTCCTTTTTCAGGACTTAGGCCATCTTACACCAGCTTCACTTATGCTGGTCTCAGCTGAACTGGCTGAGCCAAGCTGGGCCAGCTGCACCCCAGCTGAGCTGGGATGAGAGACTTACACTGTCATCGCCTGGCTTAGCCAGATCCAAGCCTTTTCCCACAGTATTTAAGGCTGTAAGCTTAAACTTACAAAGGGCCAATGAACTGAATGGGATTTTCTTGGATGGACTGGCACATAACTCCGATGACTCATGAAAGCAAGCCAAGTAAACATTCAGCAAAGGTAGAGGGGGAATCTGAGTGTAGTGGAAAACGCCTTCCTGAACCCAAACTGGATGTTTAGTCAGGTTGTGAAAAATCAGATCCGAGGTAGAGAGTCATAAATTTGGCCTGTAGCAGCCTGGACTGACCTTGTGCCCTCCTGAAACCTACTTAAGGGGCAGTGTTGCTGGAGGCATAAGCCTTTGGCATGAGCCGAAGGACTCTTAACCATTAGGCTCTTTGCTGGGAACTTGTCTTTGTTAAGAGTGTAGCAGTAGAGAACATCAGCTGGAACAATAAGGGTGGTGTTGTTGGGAATAAAGCACCAATACTTGTAACAAGTAATCTGAACCAGTAGGGGGCAGCAGACAGAAAGGCAATCTATTCTTCACTTACTGATTCCTTCTTTAAAAATCATTTGTTGATATATTCCTTTTCTCAGGCTTTACTTCCTTTCTCCTTCATCTTGATAGTGTGAGTGCTAGCCTCATTACTCTATAATGGCCACATTATGCCTGTACTCAGAATTGCTTTATTTCCCAGTAGTAATAAACTTTACGTTTCTTTATTCTTTCAAGCAACATCCTCACCAGACTGCTCATTTCTGCACTCTGCTGTAATATATACCAAACTCCAATTGTTGTGAGAGACTACTTGACTTCTGTCCATATATTGGCTTTGTGTAATGTTTCTGAGAATATCATTTAGTGCTGTTTGATCTGTAAAGGAAAAGCCAGAACCTGAACATGAGCAAAATTCATCCTGAGAAACCCCAGGAACATTATTGGTAGATGAATATCCACACCACAGAACATTCATCCTCCAGTTTTGGTGGTCTGTGCTTCAGCAGAAGTGAAGGGAAGACTCCCCAAATCTTTCTCAACCGCAACTCATGCTTGCAGAATTAGATCCTCCCTCACCCCATTTCCTTTTCTGATTTTAAGATCTTAACCTTGAATTCCCAGGTTGAAATAAAATATTTGAACACTTCAGATAGCTTCAGAAAGCAGCTGCAAAAATACTGGTAGATCAGCTTTCACCGCTTAGTGCCCACCAGACTTTTGTATTAAATCTGTGTTTTTAATATTGTATTTTACATTTTGTAACCTACCCTGGGACCTACTGGTGAAGGGCAGGCTAATAATCATAATCATTATTATTAACAACAATAACAATATCATTATTCTCATTAGCTCTAGCCAGCAGCTGAAGATCTATTCCTCATTAAATAGGTGCCATCTATAAATAAGTTATTTCATATCTGAATATTTCAATCTCCATTGATTGTCAGGTGAGCAAAGACGGATAAGGAGAGACTGGAACAATCAGCCAGAGGACCTCTAAGGTAAATTTATGATAGATTAGTACCTTGGAGCAAACAAAAGGGAACAGAAACTGCCTTGGAACAAGATAGTTTCATTATTCGTACCATACAGTACATATGGAATATTGGCTTTCTTGCTCTTTGACACTATACGAAGGAAAGTCTTCCTTTGTTACTCTAAAAAGTGGCCCCTGCTTCACCCCATGGGGCAGGTTGTGAACATAATGTAATGCCATGTTCCTGTGGTCTATGATCAACTAAAGCAAAAGGCTAATGGAGCATTGGGAGAAGGCAATAGTTATGCAAAATAAAAATGGATCAGAGAAATAGAGGAAGAAGAATGATACTGGAATTAAAATTGGACTGCTACCATTTTGTGTTTAACCAGATAAAAAGCAGCAGGTTCATGTTTGTTTTCTTGTAGGGAGGAGAGTCCAACATCAGCAGCAACTCCAGTTAGGGAAGACATCTCAGTTCTTCTCTTTAAGGAGATGTGAAGAGGGGTTTGATTGGGTTCCAGTATTGAGCCAGTCTTCAATACTTTTACTTAGATAGAACTGGCCATATGTTGAGTAAAACCATATGGTACATACAAGTGAATGACACACATCTTTTATTTATTTATTTAATTTAATTTATATACCGCCCTAAGCCCGAAGGCTCTCTGGGCGGTGTACAAAAAGATAAAAAACAAGCAATATATAAATACAATAAATCAAGAAAACAAAACAAACAAACAATAAAAGAACCAAACAACATCCAAAAATACAAATAATGATGAAAATACCATTAAAACACACATTAAAATGCCTGGGAGTATAAAAAGGTTTTCACCTGGCGCCGAAAAGATATTAGCGTCGGCGCCAGGCGCACCTCATCGGAGAGGCTGTTCCACAGTTCGGGGGCCACCACAGAAAAGGCCCTGGTTCTAGTGACCACCACCCTCCGAGCGTCTCGATGGGATGGCACTCGGAGGAGGGCCTTAGATGTTGAGCGCAGTGGCCGGGTAGGTTCATATTGGGAGAGGCGGTCCACCAGGTATTGCGGTCCCATGCCATGTAGGGCTTTATAGGTCAAAACCAGCACTTTGAATCTAGCCCGGAAACAAACAGGAAGCCAGTGCAGACGGGCCAGAACAGGTGTTATATGAGCGGACCTTCTGGTCTGCGTCAGCAATCTGGCCGCTGAATCTTGTATTAGTTTTCATTTGTAAGGGCTCCAATGAGACACTGCCATTGGCTTCTTTAAGTTTGTTATTTTATTATTATTTATTATATTTATATCCTGCCCTTCCTCCCAGTAGGAGCCCAGGACAGCTCAAGCCCAATTTGGAGTTGATATGATGCTAATGGAAGAGCCTTATAAAAGCTCTTTAGGAAATCATGTAAGTTTATGCTAACATATGAATTGCTCTTTGAAAAAAAGAGAATCTCCCAATGACATTGCCATAATGTTTGTTGCATTCACCACATAATGTCATTTCATATAATAGACTCCTGAATTACAATTAAAGCTTTTCAGGACAGTGCATTGTCTCATAAACTATGGGGCTGGTGTGCTGAATAAATGTTCCACATTATATGATCACCTTTTCATCAGAATGTCTAGGTTCATTTCTGGCATTCCATCACCTAGCATTGTTTTTTGTTTGTTTGTTTCATTTTTAAACCGCCCATAGCGAGTGGCTCTCTGGGCGGTGTACAAAAAGATTAAAATACAGAATATCACAATAAAATCAACCTACCAACAGTAAACATAAACAGCAAAAAAAAAAAGATTTAAAGTTATAACATTAAATGCTTAAAATGCCTGGTCTTAACCTGCCGCCGAAAAGATAGAAGCGTCGGCGCCAGGCGTACTTCTTCGGGAAGGCTGTTCCACAGTTCGGGGGCCACTCTAGAAAAGGCCCTAGATCGAGTAACTGTCCTCCGGGCTTCCTGATGGGTTGGTACCCGGAGGAGGGCCTTAGATACTGAGCGAAGTGACCGGGTCGGTTCATAGCAGGAGAGGCGTTCCACAAGATACTGCGGTCCCACGCCGTGTAAGGCTTTATAGGTCAAAACCAGCACCTTGAATCTGGCTCGGAAACAAATGGGTAGCCAGTGCAAACGGGCCAGAACAGGTGTTATATGCGCTGACCGGCTGGTCCTCGTCAGCAGTCTGGCTGCTGCGTTTTGCACTAGCTGAAGCTTCCGAACTGTCTTCAAGGGCAGCCCTACGTAGAGCGCATTACAGTAATCCAACCTAGAAGTTACCAGAGCATGAACAACTGAGGCGAGGTCATCCCTGTCCAGATAGGGGCGTAGCTGGGCTACCAACCAAAGGTGGTAGAATGCATTCCTTGCCACCGAGGCCACTTGCGCCTCAAGAGACAAGGAAGGATCGAAAAGAACCCCAAGACTACGAACCTGTTCCTTCAAGGGGAGTGTAACCCCATCTAGAAGAGGGTAAACATCCACCATCTGGGCAGGGAAGGCATTCACCAACAGTGTCTCAGTCTTGTCTGGATTGAGTCTCAGTTTATTAGCTCTCATCCAGTCCACTATCGCGGTCAGGCAGTGATTCAGCACATCCACAGACTCACCTGTAGAAGATGAAAAGGAGAAATAGAGCTGCGTGTCATCAGAGTACTGGTGGCAACGCACTCCAAAACTCCTGATGACGGCACCCAGAGGCTGCATGTAGATATTAAAAAGCAGGGGGGACAAAACCGACCCCTGAGGGACTCCACAATGGAGAGTCCAAGGTGTCGAGCAATGTTCCCCAAGCACTACCTTCTGGCGACGATCCGCCAAGTAGGAGCGGAACCACTGCCAGGCAGTGCCTCCAACTCCCAACTCCGCGAGTCTCCCCAGAAGGATACCATGGTCGATGGTATCAAACGCCGCTGAGAGATCAAGGAGAATCAACAGAGTCACACTCCCTCTGTCCCTCTCCCGACAGAGGTCATCATACAGGGCGACCAAGGCTGTTTCAGTGCCAAAACCAAGCCTAAAACCGGATTGAAACGGATCCAGATAATCGGTCTCATCCAAGAGCACCTGGAGTTGACCGGCGACCACCCGCTCCAGAACCTTGCCCAAAAAGGGGACATTCGCCACCGGTCTATAATTGTTCAAGTTATCTGGGTCTAAGGAAGGAAGGAAGGAAGGTTTCTTTAAAGCCTCCTTGAGACTACTAGGGACTACTCCCTCACTCAAGGAGGCATTTATCACTTCCTTGGCCCAGCCGGTGGTACTAGTCCTGCTAGCCTTCACTAGCCAAGATGGACAAGGATCTAGAGCAGACGTGGTTGCCCGCACCAATCCAAGCACCTTGTCCACTTCCTCAAGCTGCACCAACTGAAACTCATCCAATAATGAAAGACAAGACCGTGTTCTGGACTCTTCAATGGATTCATCTGTCATAACATCGGAGTCTAGGTCCCTACGGATGCATGCAATTTTATTTTGGAAGTGCCCTGCGATGTCGTTACAGCGAGCTTCAGATGTTTCAATGGTATCTCGAGGACCAGAATGTAAGAGTCCTTGTACAACCCTAAAAAGCTCTGCAGGGCGGCAGAGAGATGTCCTGATAGAGGCAGCGAAGTGGGACTTCTTCGCCGCCCTTACCGCTTTTATATACGACTTAGTGGAGGCACTAAGTCATTTATGTGGCACTGGGAATCCTTAAAGCCACCTCCTTCTCACTGAGGTCTGCTGCATAGCATGTGAAGCTGAAAGAGTCTTTGAAATGTGATTTTGTCTCTTCTTCCACTGAACATGATCCAACGAGTCAGATTGGTCTGATATTACATGATGGCATGATAGTAACGAAGACATACACTTCCTAAGCAATTTCTGATAAGGGTTGAGAGATCCTCCTGCTGAGTGTGGGATGAGACGTGTGGGCCTTCAGTAGAAGGGGAGAATCTTTCAAAAGCAGTCAGAGTAACCTTGCACAAATTGAGCTCTGCTTCTTCATGGTGCCTCTGCCAAAATTTAGGCAGCCCCCCTCCCCCAATCTCAGGCTGTATAAGGGGCTGCAAGAGGGAAGAGGAGAGAGGAGGAGAGAGGAAAATCCCCTTGTACTTCAAGCTTCCTTCTGCTCATAGTTTTCAGGATCTAAGCCACTGTCTTGCAACAAAGGGAATTCATTCATGGCAGCTACATGCCTCTGAATTCCAGTTGCTGGGGAGTATGTGAAAAGAGCACTGTTACATTCACATTCTGCTTGTAGTCTTCCCATAGGCATTTGCTTGGCTACTTCATAAAGAGGATAATGGACTAGATGAGCCTGATCTTTTCTTCTATTCCTATGTGAACAGATACATAGATATATCTCATGTAAATAAACATTTGTTTTCTTCTGGTTTTCAAAAGTGGCAATAGTTTCATATAATGATCCAGTGTTTTCACCAGTAGGCACATGCTTAGACCCTCAGCAGTCCCTAGGGTGGTCAGGTATGCATTGCCAAAAAAGATTTGCATCACCAAAAAAACAACAACCCAGGCCTAGAGGACATCAATGTGTATAAAATTTGCATATAATAATTTATATGCATAGGCTCATCTTTAGAAATAATCACTATAATTTCAATAGTGAAGAAGACAATAGAAGACTTGTGTGCCTGCACAGTGTGCGGGCCAGGTGCTGCATATTGTTGATGGACAACTTCAGCGTTCCTTCTCTCCCTTTTTATGGTTCCCGATCTTTAAACCAGACTTGGACTGGACAGCCCTCAAACAGAATGCATCTTCAAAACAGAGGACTGTCCTCTGTAAAGTAGAACACATGGCCACCCTAACAAGCCTTGTAGCTCTAGAAATATTGACATCATATCATTCAAGTATAAAATACGTTGCTCTCATTAAAAACTATTTTCCCCCCTCCTTGGATTAAAAAAATGAAAGGGGGGGGGGAAACCCACCTTGCTAGTTAAAAGATTTAAGCAGCTTTAGGCTTGGCACTGTGTTTCTTTTGCGTAAATCCTCATCAAGTATTAAATAATAGTCAAATGTGTCACACAGTATATGATTTACATGACAAAATCAGTAAGGGCCATGCTCGTCAAAGGCACTCTACAAATCTCAATGATTTTGTTAAAAATTAAAAATATTGAGGGAAAATGGGTGCTTCTTGTGCTGTATTTTGTAAAGCCAAGGGGATCAGCATGGAGATAAATGGAGCCCTCTTCTGACCCTCAGGCGTGAGCAACATGACCACAGTCCTAAGAAGCAAAGGAAAATGGCTACATTGGTATCTGGGACATGGATTTGGACCTCCTAATGTAATAGCTAGCATACTGTAATACCCATGTGACTGAAGATCACCCAAGGATACAGGTGGGATTCATCAGGATAAAAACCAATGAAAGAGGGGATGGGTTTTATTGAGGGATGAGCCACATCTCAGTGGTGCAATACATGCTTTGCATGTAAAAGGCCCCAGGTCCAATCCCTGACAGATCTAGGAAAGACTCCTCTTGTAATCCTGGGGAGTTATTGCCATTCAGTGTAGACCAGGTTTAACCTGTGACCCTTGAGATGTTGTTGGACTGCAACTCCCATATCTCTAACTACTGGCCATGCTGACTGAGGCTGATGGGAGTTGTAGTCTAACAACATCAGGATGACCAGATTTCCTACTCCAGGTGCAGACAGTACTCAGCTATATGGATCAATGGTCTGACCTAGCTTTAAGTTAGCTCCTACATTAATTAAAGCCCAGTATCAATCCACTTGTGTATGCAAACCTGTACCATTTGGATTTTTGCCCAGTCAATGTTGCCATGTATTTATTAAAATGTACATGTTGTAGGACTTTATTAGATTATCCAATAATTTTTTTCTGATACTTTCCTAAGCATTTATCTATGTACACACTACAAAGCTGTATGCAACTGCAGGATTTCGCTCATACGGCATATGGAAAACCCATATGTATATAATTTCCTGGCACTTCTGAATTGTTCTGCTGGGATAATGAAAGGCACTGTGTTTATATAAATCCCTATTGCTTTGTTTAAAACGTATGTGTATATAAAAAAAAATCTTTTCCCTCTGGCCCCTCTCCTAAATTATATATGTTAAATCAGCAATTATTACTGGTCATCTGTGCTCAGGAAACTACATAAAACCACTTTTAAAAAAAACAATTTTATCCAATCCCAAATGCAGTGTATTGCTTTAAATTATAAAACTATAAAAGTAGAATGGTCCATTTTGACACACTGAACACAATAGGCAAAAGAAAATCTAAGATACCCCCAAACTGAAAGCCAATAGCACTTTCTATAAGACCATGGTTAAACACACTAAGTGAAGTCAGGCAAATTGAATTGAATTGAACTGAAATTTTATTTTTACCCCTCCCTTTTCCCAAACTGGAACTCAGAGCGGCTTACAAATAGAACTACATGTAGTTAAAAACATAGAAAAACATACAAAGAGTTTGCAGACTTCCAAACTTAATAAAATATTATGTGGTTATGTAATTAGTTGGTTTCTATTAATAGGGGCAGATGTGTGTGTACCACATTTGTCTTTGCTATTATTATATATAAGTTGGTATAACACATAAGCTCCCTTTCATAAAATATACAGTTATGGTCCCATAAGAAACAGTGAGATTTTTGACGTTAATGCAGTTAGGCCAAGGTTTTCTCATATTCCGCATTTAACATGCTCAACTTAGAGCTGTTTTGTAGTTCACTTTTACCAGGAAATGACTTGGAAGCCCTCCCCAATGCCCTGGTATAAAATATAAGGCAGAATGGCTCTTGGATACTCAGTGATGAGGTAAAAGAACTCCTGGTAAGATTTAAAGCATCCCCAGCTTTAATACAACTGCATCTATTTCAGATCAATAGAAAACACATTTTGGCAATACATACTGATGATCTCTGGCTCTAATGAAGGTCTGGCTATACCATAAAGTTATGCAAAAGAAACTCAAACTGAGCACTACTATGCTATAAAATACAAGAAAGAGTGAGTCACTGTCTCATCTAGAAAATCTGTGATTGGGGGAAAATATACTAATGTTCTCAATCCTACGTACTGTTATTTGTCTGATCAAAAATATCTCCCTATTTCACAAGTCCAGTAACAGGATAACAATGCATAGAAATGTAGGAAGCTGCCTACAGCAGATTAGGAACAGGGGGCACTGTTTTACGGTGGCTCCGTTCCTATCTTTCAGACAGGCATCAACGGGTGGCATTGGGGGATGAGGTTTCAGACCCTTGGCCTCTCAATTGTGGAGTGCCACAGGGTTCTATCCTCTCCCCCATGCTATTCAACATCTATGTAAAGCCGCTGGGGGCCATCATCAAGAGATTTGGGCTGCAGTGTCACCAATATGCGGATGACACTCACCTCTATCTCTCGTTTAAGTCCTCACCAGAGTTGGCTGTGGATACCGTGTCCAAGTGCCTGGAATCCATAACTGGATGGATGGGAAGGAATAGGCTGAAGCTAAACCCGATAAGACCGAGGTGTTGCTCGTGGGAGATAAGAGAAGGTTGGGAGATATAGACCTGATGTTCAATGGGGTAAGATTATCCCTGAAGGACCAGGTCCGCAGCCTTGGGGTCGTTCTTGACTCCCAGCTGTCCATGGAGGCTCAGGTTTCGGCAGTGAGCAGGGCAGCTTGGTATCAACTCCATCTGATACGGAGGCTGCAACCCTACCTTCCTGCCCATCTTCTCCCACGGGTGATACATGCCCTGGTCTCCTCTCGCCTAGACTACTGTAATGCGCTCTACGTGGGGTTGCCCTTGAAAACAGTCCGGAAATTACAGCTGATACAGAATGCGGCGGCACGTTTGATTAAGAACAGCCGTCGCCGGGATCATATCACGCCGGTGCTAGTAGATCTACACTGGTTACCAGTTGTTTACCGGGCCCAATTCAAGGTGCTGGTGTTGACCTTTAAAGCCCTATACGATTTCGGCCCAGTTTATCTGAAGGAGTGCCTCCAGCATCACCAATTATGCCGCCTGACAAGATCAGCCACACAAGACCTTCTCTCGGTCCCACCAGCTAAAACAGCTAGGTTGGTGCGGACCAGAGAGAGGGCATTTTCGATTGTGGCCCCCACCCTCTGGAATTCCCTTCCTTTCGACCTTCGCCATGCCCCCTCCTTGATAGGTTTCCGCCGAGCCTTGAAGACCTGGCAGTTAAGGCAGGCCTACGGGATCGCTGGGGTGGGTTAGTTTTTAACGTTGTTGCTTAAATGTATGAGGGGTGATTAGTTTAATTATTGAGTGTGGTTGTATTGGTTTTATATTGTATTTTTATTTTATTATGTTGATGTACGTCGCCTAGAGTGGCCGTTAATTCGGCCAGATAGGCGACTCACAAATAAATTTTTTTATTATTATTATTATTATTATTATTATTATTATTTAATGAGTCAGACCCTTGGTCCATCTCTCTCACACTGACTAACAGTGGCTTGCTGAAGTTTCGAAATGGAATCTTTTTCATCCTGGCCTGGAAATTCTGTGGAGTGAATCTGGGATCTTTTGCATGCACAGCATATGCCCTACCACTAAGCTGTTTCAGACAATGGACATTCCCAGCCCTACCTGGATTGGGGTTGAGCACTAGGAATTAAGCCTGGGACCTTTGAAATGCAAAGCAGATGCTCTACCACTGAGCTATGGCTATCCCATCTACCGCTGTAAATTACTAATAGTACTCTTCTTGTAGTTACCTATCTAACTCTCAGTTCCATCTGGGAAAATCTTTAGATTTAGAGGGTACACAGGAGGAGAACTCAAAATATCCAAATTTCACCAGATTTCAGATTTTCTCCACATTTTGTTCCTGCTCTACTTTATATTTAAAATGTGGGTGTAATGTTTGAGTTTCAATCCATATAAGCAATAAATCGTAGAAAGCAAGTATAAGGTGCTGGTTTGTGTGTCTCAAACTGGGCCACTCAGCAGTGGAGATCCAGTGCTTTTACTTGATAGATCAGTGATACTCTGTCTCTCTGCAAACCCAACAGACTGAGGGTCAAACTACACATGGTATTAAATGTTTCTTGGACTTTAATGTGCAGGTTTTTAAAAAAATGCAAACAGCATCAGCTGGGAGGGGGTGATAATTATCAGGGTCAACATGCTACTGTATGTCACCCAATGCATATGGTAAAAACTGAGTGTTGATGTATCAGATACTGTCAAATGTTGAGTCCTGCTACGTGTCAGCTGCTATTATTATTTAATAATTAAATGCAATTATGTGGAGAGGATTCACCTTCAAGAAATAGGAAACAAGCAGAAAGAGGTCAGATATGGTTGAGCTCTAGTATAAATCCATTTACACATATTGAGCTTATTTGATATATTGTTGTCATCATGGCTATTTTTTGTTCGAATTCATTTACTTTTGTATATTTTGAAAATCGCTATAGTTTATCATTCTTACCTGTCCAGTTTACTTATTGGAAAAATGATTTCCTCAACATGTATTCTTGGTCATGTGAAGATTTGTTCTATTTTCTAAAAATAAATATTTTTTAACTTGTGTGATGAAATTCCTCCTGATGGTTTTGCTGTATCAGAAAAGTAAGATGAGAGAACTGGGCCACAGTTGCATAGGAATATAGGAAGCTGTATATCAGGTTAGACCATTGGTCCATCTAGCTCAGTATTGTCTGCACTGACTGGTAGCAGCTCCCAAGGTCTCAGGCAGGAAGCCTTTCCCAGCCCTACTCAAGACATGCTGGGGATAGAAACTGGAATCTTTTTCATGCAAAGCAGATGCTGTACCACTCAGCTAAAGTTCTTCCCTTCATTTACACTAGAGGAAACTTGCTTTTTAAAAAATAAAATAAAAATTATATGCCAAAATGTATGTGATTTTGAGGAAGCTACTTTTTGAACTGTGCCTCAAGGAATAGCCATATATATTGGCTTGTATCCAAAGATCCCTGTGCATAAGGGAAATGTCCTTCCGTGCACACACACGCACAGACACACACACACGGGTATGTGTGTCAAAGATTCTTCCCCTAGCTCTTTTGCATACCATTCCAGACAGTATCTTAGTCTGTGGAGTAGCCTTGTGGAGAGCTCAAAGGATAAGGAAAAATGAGGCTATTCCCTTGAGGATCTATGGGTACAAGGCATTTTTAAAGCTGCAAAACAGAAAATAAAGGTTATGCTGTGCCTCAGTGAAATTTCCCATGCATACTTAACATGCATGCAATCCTAAAGTGGTGTGTAGAAGATTTCATGGTGGAGGAGCCATCACTTCCTAAGCCTTGTTGCTTGATCCAGCCAGTACAGATGTTTGGGATGCTCCCTTTGGTTTTTTTTTTCAAATCCACCCATTGGCAGGGCCAGCATAACATTTTGCCCTTTGGGGAAGATGTGGTGTCTCGGAGGACCGAGAGGCTTTGAATCCTGTGGATCCAGAGCCTCCCCCAGTCTGCCGCCAACATACACCATTTCTGGCTCTGTTATCCATAGAGCACCACCAGTGGAAAAGCAAGACCACTGCTAAGTGGAGGTTTTTGCCTATGAACTGCTAATGCAACTTAAAATCCACAGAATCCTGAAGCCTCACAGCCACCTTCCCATGGACTAAAAGACTGCTATCTAAGCAGTGGAGATTGCTGGCTCTGATGTCAGTGGGGCAGTAAATCCACTCCAGGTTTTAGTCTGAACTTTTGAGGAGCTGCCCAAGGTGGTGAACCTATTTTGGGAATAGGTTTCAGCACTTTGTGCAGCTCCTTGAAAGTTCAGACTAAAACCTGGAGCGGATTCATTGTCCCACTGGCATCGGAGCCACCAGTCTCCACTGTTTCTAAGAGTATAATCCTATTCATGTTTACTCAGAAGTAAGGCTACAGTCCTAACCTCACTTACCCATGAGTAAGCCCCACTGAATTCAATAGGACATCTAAGTAAACATGGTTAGGATTGTGAAGTGTCTCACTCTGTTCAGCGGGGCTTACTGTAGTAAGTATATTTAGGATTTAGTTTTCAGTAAAATGCAAGTTTCCCAGAGATACTTTGGTCAACAAATCTGCATTGAAATGAACCTTATGAGTTGACACAAACTTAATTAAAAAGTGATAACTCTCTTTTTCCCTAGTCTGTCACCTATTTGGCAGAGGGTGGGGGAAGCTTTCAGGTTCACAATATTGTTACATCAGCAATCTCTTAAAAACACAATTTAACACTTATTTTATATGCCTAAATAAGATTTTGCAAAGGCATGAGGTTCCTCCACCACCATTTCTAGATGACATAAATAAAGGACCAGTTCATCAGATAAGGTAAGTATGCATGATGTTTTAAAAACATCCTGCTATATACCAACTGTTTTGAAATTTTAATTGGTCTGTATGAATCTTCACTTCCAATGATGTTTGTGTATGTTTTAATATCAAAGTATCAAGTGCAAATTAACATTGTTTACAGTCTTTAGCACATTTTTCTCTTACCACATGTAAAATCTCTACTATGCGTGTATGTGGCTGTGAAGTAATATGTTTTAATATTTTAAAAATCTCTATATTGCATTTTATTTGGATTACTTAAACCCTTGAGGTCACATGAAGATGACATTTAGGATGTTAAGTATAAAAGGCCTGGAATAATGAATCACACATACTTGACTCTTCACATACAAAATACCTCAAAAAGACATTCCAAAGAAGCTTCCTTTTTTGATCCCCACTGTTATGTTGCTATCAGTCCTGCTAGCACCTAAAGCTGGTTCAACGGCATTTGCAGAAGAGTATTTGCAGGTTTAGTTCTCAATGCTCTAGTGAGCTCTTTCCCATGCTGCATTAATCACTTTCTGCTTCATATGTTGTACTAGAATTGGAAAGCTAGCCAAGATTTAGTTGAAGACTTATAATGAAAGATACCATGATATAACAATAATATTTGTATACTAAATCTTATATACATGCATTTTGATTTTTTAAAAAAGAGTTGTTACAGATGAACTGTAAATATTCATAAAACATTTGATATTCACTTTTTCTTCAATTTGATTGTATTTCTCCAACCTGGTGGCCTCCAGATGTTTTGTGCTACACCTCCCATCAATCCCAGCCAACATGGCTGTGCTGGTAAAGGCTGATGGAAGTTATAGTCTGAAAAGCCTAGAGAGCAGCAGATTGGGGAAGGCATAGATAGATAGACAGATAGACAAATAGATAGATCTCTTTCAGACATTCTGTTTGTAGTGTTATAGCTGCTTTTTGTTCCTATGTCTTTGAAGTGAAACTTTAGTGGATCATCCACACCAGCAGTAGCATGTCAGTGTTTTTTGCAGGGTGAATGCATTTTTTCAATCCACACCAATGACAGGAGCGTTCAGACTCAGAAAGCTTCTGTGGTGATAGTCATACCCCTTCCATTGTCTTGTTCGTCCAACTAAGCAAATGTTATCCACAGGATATTTATAGCCCCTTTGTGGCAGACTAGGTTTTTTTTTTTTGGTGTTTGTGCAGGAAATTAGGAGATTAGATAAAATCATAGAATAGTAGAGTTGGAAGGTGCCTATAAGGCCATCAAGTCCAACCTCCTGCTCAGTGTAGGAATATGGCAAGCTATATATGAGCTATGGATAACCTCCTAGGGGAAAAAAGCTGATTAGGAGGGAAAAAGTGTAAAATGGACATCCCTCAAACCACACACCCTGAAATTGTACAAAACACCTTCCACACTATCTAAATATTGTGGAACTAGTCTGAATCTTTCACAAATGTTGGGGCTTTTTGTGACAGAAGAAAAACTGGTTTGAAGATTGCAATATTCCAGAACAGCAATGGGATGATATCAACATAATGTGGAAACATGCCCTAAAATAAATTTTAAAAACCCTGCAGCTATAGCATTACAAATGGTAAGGATGGATGGACAGACGGACCTGCTGTGTCACATGATAAGCAGTTTTTTGTGTGTGTTTTCTTCCTTTCTACTGCATCTGCATTCTGTGACACAGAGCGGTCTTCAGCACCCAAAGTGATCTGTAAAAGGAGGTCAATTCCTCAAGGAAATGAATCTGAAAAGCAAAATAAATGGAACTGGCTTACTTACATAGGATGGAGAAGATTTGACCAATTTCATCAGTTTCAGTGTGTGATGACGCCTGAAAAACAATGTTAGGTTTGTTAGTAAAGGGGTAGTTCACTTATTGAGTAGATCTCCACTGACACAGTTTTTGAAATAAAAAGAGAAGGCAAGATGAACAAAACATGGCCAAAGTTACTAGTCATTGTTTCATTTTGTTGGGGCATTATTATATTGACTTTTAAGCTCTAAAGGCCTTTTCATGTTCTTTGCCTTTAATATTTTAAGACACTGGGATAAAGACTCTTTTGTCCCCAAGATGTTGTAAGACTACAACTCCCATCATCCCTCACCATTGGTCATGCTGACTAGAACAAAAACGGAGATAAAGTCTAATGCCACCTAGAAGCAGGCTTCTTCTACACACACACACCAGATGCCCCCAGATGTTGCTGAACTACAATTCCTATAATTCCTGACCATTGGCCATGCTGGCTGGAACTGATGGGAGTTGTAGTCCAACAGCATCTTGGAACCCAAATGTTTGGAAAGGCTCTTTCAGATAATTCCAGATAAGACCAAGATTGGCACCAGCTGTGCTAATTAGGTGGATTTATTAATTACATAGCAGAATAGTCAGACCAACTATGTACTACATAAGCATAATTTTACAAAACAGATAATATACAACCTGAGTCAGCTACTGGGAGAGACTCCCCTCTCTAGATCTTAACAGAAGCTGCTGTTGAGTCATGCTCCCTCCCGCAATGGTGATCCATGCAGTCTCTTACCGGTACTGCTACTCCTTTCTTATATAGCTTTCAGGCAGGATGAATATGCAGCCTGTTGGTTGTGTCCTGTGCTCAGTTAGGTGACTCCTTCTGCTTCAAAGGAGAATCATACTTTCTGCATGAATCACCTCTTTCCCAGGCTAACAGCATGAAAGAGCACCCAAGTCTATGTGACCAGCTGGATGTCTGACACTGCCCAGTAGCCCCCACTCCTCTCTTATGACTTTGGGTGACATCATCTATTCTTACCCAGAATACAGCTCTAAGCTTCTACTTTCTACCATAGCATATAAAACCATATTATTAAGCAGTTTCAGACCCCTATTTAGGGCAGTAAGTAGGCATTAAAAGGACAGTTGCTGGATTCCACATATAATATGACATTACACACACCACACACACACCAGGAAATTCTTGTAGTACATAAAAAGGAGGAGCCTCTTTTACCCCAGGGAAGAGGGAATATGGAAGTCCAGTGTGATAGAATTTCCAGTGGTTGAACATGAGCTTAAATAATTTTTTTTCCTGGAAAAACTGTCATGAACTGACCCATTCTTCATTATGAAAGAGCAACATGCTATTCCACTCTCTGATCATGAGTAGCAATCCACTTTTATGAAATTTATGCTTCAGCACAACCCATCAGTTTACAAAAATGGTCCAGTTTTAAGAGATCTTCCAGCGCGTCTATGAGGCAAGCCATACTGCATAAGTATGCAGGAAAACACATGCCCTTAGCATGTAGCCACAGGCATGTGCCAATATGTTAAGTGTTGGATCCCAATTTTCTCATGCTTAGAGAAGACCCATTGAAATCAATGGGATTTAATCATGACTAAGTCCTATTAATTTCAATGGGTTTATACTAAACATTAATTAGTCTGGCTCGAACCATATATATATATGCGCTCAGATGCTCACCCTTATTCTCTTGAGAAACATTTCATGTGATGACTTGCAATTGCTCTATAACAGAAGAAAGCTGTTCAATAATATTTCATTCCAGAATTTTTCATTATAAAAACATCTAGATATATGAGTCTTTGAATACAGGAAAGCATATGTGACATTTATTTATCTATATCCCACCCTTCCTCCCAAAAGGAGCCCAGGGTGGCATGACAGGACCAGTTCCAAGCAACCTTAAAGAGGCATTCTTGGTGGCCATTCCTCAAATTTGCAACTCCCTCCAGATATTCAAAACAGCTCTAGAATCTATGTATATTTTTGGGCTGATCCAAAATGCCTCCAAAATTTGCCACCCATTTGTACATGGCTAATAGGAAGGTATTTCCTTCAGGCTGAAAGGGAAACTAGTTAACCTCATTTCAGGCACTGGGTAAGAGAGCAGTTAGGGATCTCACTAGGATGGTGAAAGCAGTAGCTTTTTCCTCCTCCCCCCGCTTTTGGCTGCAGCGTTAAAACACACACACACACCAAAAAAAACCCTCCTGCTGTCCCCACAGTAACCTCCCAAAGTCACCTAATCCACCTTGAAGGCAAACCTGAAGTACCTTCATCAATCTGGATGAAACAATGATTCAGGGTGGGGTCATCCCAGCCCTACAATGTGAGATCTGTTTTGTTCTGGCAAGCACCTTGTAGCCAAGGATGTTCAAGGGGGTTCACTTGTGATTGGCTTTTTTTTTAACTAAAGATGATGAAGTAACTTGTTTCTGGGATTAAAATGGTTAACTGATTATTAAAATTCAAATAAATATGTAAAATAAAATAAAGTTTGAAGGGGCGGGGGATGAACCTGAATGAGGAACAGATGGATCTGTTTAAAATAAACCATTTACTATAGGAACTTTACTGTGCTGCTGCTATAGTCAGCTCTTTTTTAAAAAAAAAACTGGACTAAAATGTAAAAAAAAATCCCTGTCTTCTACAGGTATGGTGGTTACAAGTAAAACTTTAGTTCTCTTTAACATCAGATTCAACCTGCATGTTTTATGCTAAGTCCTGAGAATACTTTTTTTTTTTTTTAAAAATCTAAAGTAGTGTGGTAAGGCTGAATATGCTTATTGTGGAATCAGTGCAGCTCATTCACACGTGTTTTTCTGCAGCATCCACACAACTTCATTGGCACCACAACGCCAGCCTGTAATTTTTTCACATTCAATCCAGATTTTCCCCTGAAAGCACCTTGGGCAGCTCCTTGAAAGTTCAGACTAAAACCTGGAGCAAATTCACTGCCCCACTGACATCAGAGTCACCAGTCTCCATTGTGACAAGGTGCTAACTCTTGAAGAGGGACTTCATGGCCCCTGCTGCTTCTTATAGTCCTGGCTTTGGACCAGACAGTCCTTCCAATACAGGACTGCCCCTGACCAGAGCTTGGAAAAGTTACTTTTTTGAACTACAACTCCCATCAGCCCAATCCAGTGGCCATGCTGGCTGGGACTGATGGGAGTTGTGGTTCAAAAAAGTAACTTTTCTAAGCTCTGCCCCTGCCAGCCCTGCAAGGATGACAGGACTACATATAGCTGCATCAAATCAAGAGGCTCCAAAGGAGGTGAGACACTAAAACTGGCATAAATAGCATCCTACAGGTGGTGAGCAGCCTCATTCCCCAAGTGATGTTCCAATTCTGCACCAGCAGAACTCCCACAACAAGGAATTGTCATAGTTTTAGAGAATTCTTCTGTAGTGTTTGGCCTTGTCCCAATTGCCTTGCATATCATACTACTTTAGTTATCACAGCACAATCCTCTACTTGCTTCCATTGTGTGCCTCAGTCTGCTGATCAAGCGGAGCTGAATGTTGATGGGCAATTTAAAGGCTCCTGCTCTACCTTTTTATTATTTTTTATCTTTAAACCAGGCTTGGAACGGACAGCCCTCTTACAATCCTTAAAAATAGGACATGTGGCCATTGTAATCAGGCCAACAGCATACAATCCCAGATCAGGCTTAAGAATAGTTATTCTTATATTTTCAGCTGATTCTAGATCTCACAGACAGAGACACACACAGAGTAGGTCTGAATCCTTCTTTCTTTCTTTTTTTGCCATATGCTTATTTGTCATTCTATTCTTCTTTCAAATAAAAGGGAGAAAAGGTGGGGGGATGACAGCCATGTGTAGAAAAGGGTCTCAACTACTGTGGATAAATCAATCCATCACACATGCAAAAAGAAAAAAAAACCCTGCCACGAAACTTAATCACGAAAGGTCATGTGGGGGAGCGAGGAACAGATTAAATTAGCATAGTATTAGATATGGAAAATGATTTCTGTCAAAATCATCTTTACCACAATTATAATATGTTAATTACGTATTTCATTAAGGAAGTTGATTATGGTTCACAGATGAAATCATGCAGACGAAGACACCTGGAAGGAAGCACTAGAGCCTGAAGTTAGAGAGAGAAAGAGCGGGAGAGATTCTCTTGTGTGTGAGCACACACACACACACACACACAGGTGCTGTTAGCTATTTTAGGTCACTAGAAAACAGCTTTGACTAGCTTTCTTAAAGGAGTACTAAAGGAATATCTGAGTTAGCAGTGTGTGCAAATAGGCTCTCAAAATCCCCCACCCTGTTTGTGGGCAGAGGAATTCAGGGAACCATTTCACTGAATTTCTCCAGGAGGGGGGAGAGAAAATCTCTAACCATTTCTCAGAAGTAGGACTCACCATTAGCAAGGACAGTAGCACAGCTTCTTTCTTTTTTTCCTGAAGTGGCAGCAGCAGCAATTGTGTTGGCAACTTGGCCACCGCTTTGCATCCTCCACAAAGCACCGGAACGTGAACCATTCCAGGCCGCTGCAAGAGAAAAGTGGTGTCTATCGATAAATACATCTTTAAAATGGTAGAGAATATTCTTGGGGAGGGGGCAATGAGAAAAAGAAAAATCTCAGGAAACACACAAAGAAAAAAATGACTTCTGAGAAATGTTGACTCAGCTTCTAATCTAAGCGGTAGGGCAGGGAGATAAACCAAATCTAGATGTGATGCTAGCTAATCTATGTGCAGAACAGTCTGTTGCCATGATCATATAAAGCAGCACAGTGGCTTTCTTAAAATGCAGCATAGTTGGCAAAGGAGCTGAACTGCTTAAATTGCTTTTTAAAAAATTGTTTTTAAATTTGTTTATTTGTTTTTAATGTTTTTAATTGTTGTAAACCGCCCAGAGAGCTTCGGCTATGGGGTGGTATACAAAAGCAATAAATAAATAAATAAACTGTCCCCTTCTCCACACCCCTTTCTAAGCTGTTCTTTTAAAGCTGTGGAGAGAGAGAACAGCTTTTAAAAAGCAGTTTCAAGTAAAAAAGGGAGATTGGGGAAGGTTCAACTCTCTCTTTCTGCCTTAGAGACAGGGAGAGGTTTGATTCAGTTTGCATTTAAAGTTGAATCTATCAAATTTGCACTTTCCAGAATAACATGAGAACAGAAACTTAGCCATCCTTCAAAATTTGTGCTTACATTTTGCAATGTACTTCTCCAACCAACCAGTGCTGAACAAAATGCAAATGCAAAAGTGTGCACTAAAAGGAATACATTCATTAAAATAACATACAAAAATGCATTATATGATGAGAAATTGCTTGCAAAAATTTGTACATTAGTCAAAACTGCATACATAAATGTGTTTCTAAGGAAAATTCGCACCCAAATACTGAAGAATTGGTTGCCAGGCCCGTCCTCCACAAGGTCTTCTGTATCTTTAAAAGTTGTGCAGGGGAAAAGGAGAATTCCACCTTGTGTTTTTTCCCGTTACAGTGTTGCAAGAACACCTGCAGTTGGCTGACTTTCTCTTCTCTTAAAGATACAGGATCAGTCTCAGGCCCTGAACCTGGCAACCCTAAGAATGGAGAGAATCATAACTGGTGGATCTTTCCATCACTATTCTGCCTGCTTGTTCTGTCTTTAATCACCTTTGCTTTAGTTAACAGGAAATTGCCAGGGCTCAGGTTGTTTTCTGCCATTAAAATTCAATAGACTTTTGGAACTTCTTGACTGATGGTTCTAATGGCAGGTCCTCCACAAGAAAAAGAAATAGAAATGCTAGATCTTTACAACAAACACAGCCAATCTTGTGAGCACATATTGGCACACGGCTGCCAATGCACATTTACACACATAGGAACATAGCCTGAAAATTAAATGCAATATTAATAATAGAGAATGAGGAGCCAAATATTGTGAGGTGTGATTGGAGTTTGAGTATTAGTACAAGCAACATCTCTGATTCTTTAATTTCTGTCATCAGTGTTTTGAACATGTTACAGTTTTTAAAGGTTCACCGACAGAAATGCATTCTTAGAAAACTCGCTTTCCTGAAAGATTAAAGTGTCACAGACAGTGTTGGGTGGATCAGTTTATTTCTGTTCTTTGGGTGGTATTCAGCTAATGTGTCCTGTGTGTGCAAGGATTTCTTCTTGCACAACTGGACTGTCCCCTCCCTCTCCACCCCCATGTGTGTCCCATGCCTCTCAAATCTGCTCCAGAGGTTTGGGGAACCCATAGACAAGATATAGGGGGCATGTAGGGGGGAAGAGAGGGGAAGAACATTCTGTTGCACAAGCAGAAATGCTTGCACCAAAGGAATGTCACCCTGGGCTCCTTTGGAGGAAAGTGCGGGATCTAAATCTAATAAAATAGAATAAAATAAATAGTGCTCCATTGGATACAACCCCCTATCAGTTTTGCATTATTATTATTATTATTTATTATTTATTAATTTTTTATACCGCCCCATAGCCGAAGCTCTCTGGGCGGTTCACAAGTCTATTCCATCTTGGTTTGTTTGTTTTTTGCATTTCCCCTTAAAAATAATTTTATATGAGTTTCCCTCTGAAATACACATTTTCCCAAATGTTTTTGCCTAAAGTGTGCATTTTTGGTAGGCATTTTTTCAGCAAAGAACCGCATCACACCATTTTGAACAGTGCACAATCAAAAGGATAACTGCATGCCGATATGCTCGTTACAACAAATTAGATGGTTCACTTAAAAAATGTGGACCAAATGACATTATCCAGCATCCCTAACTAGGTACTAAAAGCCCAATTCTAAATCTCCTAAGCACAATCACTGGAGCCTCACCCATGCAGGGCTTGATATTTTTGGTAAAACCCCTGTGTCCATAGCCAGCAGTCCATAGCCAACAAGGCTCTAGGTCAGGGGTTGGGAACCTCCAGCTGGGGACCTAATTAAGGCACAGGACAGGTCTCAGTTTGGCCCACTAGGCCATTTCCCCCAAACCATGTAAGGTCAGGTGTGGGGCAGGTACAGACACAGAGGCCAGTGCATAATCAGGAGCCTTAAGGTATGCTCCCAATTGATCATTGACAGGGGAGGCTTCCTGTCACCACAAATCAATGCTGTTCGGACTGTGGTCTAAAAATGTCACCATCTATATGAACTTTAGTGCATGCATGCGGTTGGTGAAGAGCAGAAAGAGAGAGAAGAACCATTACATGAGGAGTGGGGGGGGGAAGAGGAGAAGAACTATTAAAAATTCTAACAAAAGTGGATACAAAGTGGAGTGCCAGATTTAAGGAGCATTATATCTCTACAAAAACCACCTAGTGATGAACCTCGAAGGGACGCCTGCTAGTCTTTGTCAAATATAATTACCTCATTCTAGTATTTCTTATTGAGCAAGAATATGTCAATGCAAGTGTGCCCTTTTTTGATAGATTTTGCCACAAAGAATAATCATTGTGGGAATTAAAGCACAATTGTCAAGAAAGACTTGGTCATCATAAGAGAGATCATCATGTCTCTCCAACTGTCCTCCTGCTTTCCAGCAGTAATTACTTCAGTAATTAATCTCTGTCATTTAACTGTATTACATTTTGAGAAGAGAAAATGGAAGAAAGACCTGTTTCCAACTCATTTACATCACAGTTTTAAATCCTAGAACAGGGCAAATCAAATGTCAAACTTTAGCCCTCTTGCAGATTTCTACAATTGTCTCATCCCACCATGCCTCATGAACAGAAGTTAGTCTGCAAAGCTTTCATTCTTCAGCATCATTTATACAACTGTGGTTTTTAATAGAAGTCAATACACAATATGTGAGAACTGGCTATAATGGCAGTTTGTTCATGTTGCAACATCAGATCTCCAAAGTATTAGGCACCATACATTTAAAGCAGTATTATACCACTTTAAATAGTCATGGTTTCCCCCAAAGAATCCTGTTAATTATAGCTTGGTAAGGGTGCTAAGAGTTCTTAGGAGACCCCATTCCTCTCATACAGCTACAGTTTCCCAAGTTACCTGGGAAAAGAGATTGATTGCTAAACCATTCTGGGAGTTGTTGTGTGCCACCAGAGGAGTTGTAGAAGAACAGCACAGAAAACTCTTCCAAATTAAATCTTCCAAATATAAACTATACTTGACAGGAATCATAATAATCACGATATGCATTGACCATGGGTATCTCATTCACCTATGTCATCTGACAGTAAAGATCCAGTCCTATGATGCAAGTTTAAATGGTATATGTATTATGTTATGTATAATATTTCTTCTGTATTTCAAAGTGAGCGCTAAATGTTTTGCACTTGAATGTCATTGCTGGGAAAGATCCATAGCTGAGTGGTATGTTTTGCATGCATAAGGTCCCAGTTTCAATCCCCAGCATTTCCAGGCAGAGATGAAAAAGATCCTGGTCTTATAGAGCCTCTCTTAGTATAGGCAACAGTGAGTTAGATGAGCCAATGGTCTGACCAATGGTCTGACCAATGGTCTGACTGAGTATAAGTAACTTCCTATGTTGCGTGATGACTTTTGCACTTTGCTCTTTTTAAAAAGAAAATTAAGAGCCCTAATACAATTGTGTATGCATAGACAATAATCAAATCTGCACATAGGTAGTCCTATCAAATAAGGTATAATTGTACCTATCAGTGGCTGGGAGGCGGGGAGAGCTGTTAATCTGTAATTTGGACTGCAGCT